>NC_061120.1:126477693-126501362 GCF_002878395.1 Capsicum annuum
CCCCCCACCCCTCCCACCCTCCCACCCCCACCCTCTTCTGTCCAGACCCCTCCTCCTCCGGCACCGTTACAACAGTGCAATAGCCGAAGCTCGGTCTTCAGCCGCAACCGCCGCTCCATCGCCAGCAGCCGCAGATCCATCTCAGCAGCGATCCCCCGGTAGCAGGTCGACGCGGGGCTTGGTTGCCGGCTTGGTCTACAAGTGAAATCTGGTGACTTCTAACCTTTGCTTATTTCATTCTTCATTCTGCATTCTTTCATTCTTCGTATTATACTAGTGATTGAGTATAGTTTGGTTGCTGGAATATTTCTTTGAATTTGTGTGAGCCTTGTATTACTTGCTGCTGCTTTACTATTACCATCGTTTATGTCTTTATATCTTTATATTATCTTTATATTCTCTTATACTTTCGCCTAGTTGTGGCTGTGGGCAGTAATAGGTGGATAGGATCATGTCCGAGGGGGTTGGGGCGGGGGGCAGTGGTGGGGGCGGGGGATGAGGAAAGATCGGGAGTGGGAGGGAGGCCAAGGTTTGGCCGCGGGGGGAGTAGTGGAGGGCGTGCGGGTAGTGACGGTAGGCTGAGGGTTGGGTCTTGGAATATAGGGACCCTGCAGGGCAAGGCCATAGAGCTTGTGAAGACCCTTAGGAAGAGAAGGATCAACATTGCGTGTGTTCAGGAGACCAAGTGGGTAGGGTCTAAGGCTAGGGATGTGGATGGTTACAAGCTGTGGTACTCTGGGAGCGAGAGGCGTAGGAATGGAGTTGGCATCTTAGTGGATAAAGAGCTTAGAGGTCAGGTAGTAGAGGTGAAGAGGATCAACGATAGGTTGATGACTATTAAGTTGGTCATTCGGGGGTTTACCCTGAACGTGTGTAGTGCCTATGCACCGCAAGTGGGATCGGAGGGGGAGGAGAAGATGCGGTTTTGGGAGGCTTTGGAGGAGGTGGTGAGAGGCGTGCCTAGCTCGGAGAAGATTGTTGTAGCAGGAGATTTCAACGGGCACATCGGGGCGCTACCGGGAGGCTTTGGTGATGTGCATGGTGGTTTTGGTTTTGGGGAGAGAAATGAGGAGGGGGCTACCCTATTGGAGTTTGCGAGGTCCTTTGGGCTGGTGGTGGTGAACTCGGGCTTCCCGAAGAAGGACGAGCACCTGATCACCTTTCGAAGCGCAGTAGCCAGGACCCAGATTGACTTTTTGTTGCTTAGGAAAAGGGATAGGGCGTGGTGTAAGGACTGTAAGGTCATCCCGAGTGAGAACCTTTCGACCCAACATAGGCTCTTGGTTATGGATTTGGGTATAAAGAAGAATAGAAAGAGGAGGAGTAGGGAGTGTAGACCTAGAATTAAGTGGGGCGGCTTGACGCCAGTGAATGCGTGGGAGATAGGGGAGAAGTTGGCAGGAATGGGGGTGTGGGAGTGTAGGGGAGACGTGGATAGTATGTGGGATAGGGCGGCTAGGTGCATCAGGGAGAATGCAAGTGAGGTGTTGGGGGTTTCTAGGGGCCGGGCCGGGCACCATCAGGGGGATTGGTGGTGGAATGAAGAGGTGGAGAAGAAAGTGGGGACCAAGAAAGAGGCGTATGCCAAGTTGGTGGAGAGTAAGGACGAAGAGGAGAAGCGGGTAAACAGGAAAGAGTACAAGCTAGCGAGGAAGGAGGCTAAGTCAGCAGTCACGGCAGCTAAGACGGCCGCCTTTGAGAGCCTGTATGCAGGGTTACAGGGGAAGGGAGGGGAGAAAAAGTTGTTTAGACTCGCTAAGGCTAGGGAGAGGAAGGGTCGTGACCTCGATCAGGTGAGGTGAATTAAGGGGGAGGACGGTAGAGTGTTGGTGGAAGACGGCCACATTAAGCATAGATGGCAGTCGTACTTTCATAGGCTCTTGAATGACGAAGCGGATAGAGCTATTGTGTTAGGGGAACTGGAGCACTCAGAGGAGTGTCGGGATTTTAGCTATTGTAGACGTTTTAAGGTAGAAGAGGTTAGACAGGCTGTTCGCAGAATGCGAAGGGGTAGGGCGACGGGGCCGGATGAGATACCGGTCGAGTTTTGGAAGTTCGTTGGAGAGGCTGGTCTTAGGTGGTTGACGGGATTGTTTAATGAAATCTTCAAGACGGCAAAGATGCCCGAGGCTTGGAGGTGGAGCACCATGATACCTCTCTATAAGAATAAGGGGGACATCCAGAGTTGCAACAACTATAGGGGGATTAAGTTATTGAGTCACTCTATGAAGATCTGGGAGAGAGTGGTCGAGGTGAGGCTGAGACGGATAGTGTCTATTTCAGAAAACCAGTTTAGATTTATGCCTGGCCGCTCGACGACGAAGGCAATTCACCTGGTACGGAGGTTGGTGGAACAGTATAGGGAGAGGAAGAAGGACCTGCACATGGTGTTTATCGACCTGGAGAAGGCCTACGACAAAGTCCCCAGGGAGGTGCTTTGGAGATGCTTGGAGGTGAGGGGAGTACCGCTGGCATATATCAGAGCAATCAAGGATATGTATGATGGAGCGAAAACTAAGGTGAGGACGGCGGGAGGAGACTCAGAACATTTCACGGTCCGAACAGGGTTGCATCAGGGATCTACTCTTAGTCCCTTTTTGTTTGCAGTGGTGATGGATGTGTTGACGCGGTGTATTCAAGGGGAGGTGCCGTGGTGTATGCTTTTTACAGACGATGTAGTTCTGATAGATGAGACTCGAGGGGGTGTGAGTGACAAATTAGAGGTGTGGAGGCAAACCCTTGAGTCTAAAGGGTTCAGGGTGAGCAGAAGCAAGACAGAGTGTGTGGAATGCAAGTTTAATGACGTGAGGCGGGAGAATGAGGTAGTAGTGAAGCTGGAATCACAGGAGGTAGGTAAGAGGGAGAGTTTCAAGTATCTCGGGTCCGTGATCCAGAGTAACGGTGAGATTGACGAGGATGTCTCGCACCGTATTGGGGCGGGATGGATGAAGTGGAAGCTCGCGTCGGGGGTGCTGTGTGATAAGAAGGTGCCGCCTAAGCTTAAAGGCAAATTCTACAGGGCGGTAGTCCGTCCGGCCATGTTGTATGGAGCGGAGTGTTGGCCAGTGAAGAACTCCCACATCCAAAAGATGAGGGTGGCAGAAATGCGGATGTTGCGCTGGATGTATGGGCTGACTAGAGGGGATAGAGTTCGGAATGAGAACATCCGGGAGAAGGTTGGTGTGACACCAGTGGAGTGCAAGATGCGGGAAGCCCAATTGAGATGGTTCGGACACGTGAAGAGGAGGGGCATGGATGCCCCGGTCCGTAGGTGTGAGAGGCTAGCGTTGGATGGTTTTAAGCGGGGTAGGGGTAGGCTGAAGAAGTACTGGGGTGAGGTGATTAGGCGAGACATGGAGCAGTTACAGCTCACCGAGGACATGACCCTAGATAGGAAGGTCTGGAGGACGCGAATCAGGGCAGAGGACTAGGGCCAGCCTGAGTCGCTAGTGTAGGGAATTACGTGGTGGGGGTTTATTCCTGTTAGGAGTCCGTGTCCCATGTTTTATTATGAATCTGTGTGTTTTCCTTTGTTTTAGATTACTTATTGGTGCCGTATTTATGTTATGTAATCTTGTAACCTTGTGCTGTGCTTTACTATGTGTTTGTGTGGTACCGCGTGTCTTGAGCCGGGGGTCTATCGGAAACAGCCTTTCTACTTCTTCAGAGGTAGAGGTATGGACTGCGTATATCCTACCCCCCCCAGACCCCACCAGGTGGGAATACACTGGGTTTGTTGTTGTTGTTGACTTGTGTAAATGCCCAGCAAGGTTCCTCACATTATCACAGAAAAATTTCTTGTGGAGAAGGTCTACTAGGTCTACTTCTTGTATCAATTCTTTGGGTGTGCATTTATTTTGTGATTGTATGATCTTGGTTCAAATATTTCTTTTCATGTTTGAATTGGTTCTTCGTCCAAATTTGTGAAAGCTTATCTAGTGTAGTTTCACATAGTGTTGTTTGTTCCAAAGTAACCGGGATACTTTGATGAAAGTAGAGCATGATTAATCAGAAGGACATTATCTCCATTGAACATATTGGTGGTGGTTGTATGCGAATCTAAGTGACTTTGAGCCTCTTTGGAATAGCTTATTTTAAGTTAAAATTACAATGACTAAAATAGTCCAAAAGCCAACGAATTACATGAAGAAGTTACAACTTGCACATCCTGTTGGTTGGCTGGCTATTACAGATTACATGGCTATTTCAACCAGATCTGCACTTCTCTATATGCCTACGAGATGGATGCATATCCCCTTGGCATGATAAAGCTAAATGAGAGCATAAATATCTTCTAAGGGATAATGATACTTTTATTTCATGTCATCCTAGTTTTGTTCTCAAAATGCAGGTTATATGGGTTCCTGGCTGTTTTGAAATTGGCGTGGCTGCACAGCATCTTGGAAAGTCACAGAAGTATCAAGAAATACTCTACATTGGGGCTTCAAGATTACTACCCTATCTACCTAATTTGTTGTAGTTAAAGGTTACCAACCAACCTGCCTCGAAACATCATAGGTGATTGTTCAACACTCAGATACCCTTTCTGTTTTGCTTTATTAAAGCCTGATTTACAAATTTGCAAAATTCTCTAGTTTATCATGTTCTCACCTGAAAAATTAATTTGATATCTATAATGCCAATAAAACTAGAACTTTTGGTATTCACATGTCTGCCTCGAATTATGGGTAGGTCTTTAATAATGTAGGAGAATTGTACTTGCTTATCTTTCTTTTTTTTGCTTTTCTTGTGGGCCAATTAAATATTTTTTGACAACTTTTCGGGGTGAAGGCAGGGGTTGAGTTTTCCACCTTGATTAATTGTTGAAAAGAGCACATTTTCAGCTGTGTTTCAGCTTTAGAAATTGGTAATTTTCCTCTTTCTATTGCTATTATTGTGAAAGCACTACTGAAAATAAGGGCTACGGTAATGATTCTATAGTGACTGTTGTATAACCGTCACTGTAGATACTCTATAGCGACGGTTATAACTATCGCAGTATGTTAATTTCTAACTTTCATTTTCTGGGAAATACTAACAGGACCATCCAACTGTAGAATCACCTTTCTGTTTTGTGGAATCTCTTTTTGAGCCGTGTATTGCATTTTACCTACTCTCAGCTTTATGACTTTCATGAATTTTTTTAATCTATTTATCTCGAGGGAAATTTTCTTTCATTAACCAAATTGACCTCTTATTAAAATCAAACAAATAGACACGCTATCAGATTAATGCCAGCCCTTTATGAATCTAAGAGTTACTAAGCTAGTTTGCATATGCCATACTAGAAGATTGAATCCTGTGATCAAGTTCCTTCCACAACTATCTTGTACATATAAACCTTTTCTATAGGCTTTGTTTTATGTACCCTCAAAATTCTGAAAGGCTAGTAAAATGACCTAGATCTCCCCTACCATTGAATTGAATCTGTATGGATGATATAAAAATATAATTATTGTGATCTTCAAAAAGAAGCACTACACTATCACAGTTATCTTGGCTAAGTATCTTGTCTGTGTATGGCGGTTTACTCAGTCTCACCTATGACTCCGAGGTAGTAGTATGAACTACGTACACTTACCCTCCCCAGACCACAATTGATGGGAATATACAGGGTATAAGATGGGGATTAAACTATCACAGTTTTATATAAAATATTGACGTAGATTATTTTTTATATTGTAGAGTGGACTCAGATATTTGTTAATTAGCCATGACATGGACTTTGAAGAATGCGTACGTTAGTTAGCATATGTCAGTCTATTTACATTTCTTTGTGGGAAGTTCCTTTTCATCCATTAAAGTGATTCCCTTAATATCCAACCATACTGTCTCCATCTCGCAAAATCCGATCACCAAGAGAAGCCAAGAGAGAGATCCGGAGGATAGTACTAACAAGGATTTTTTTGAGAGCCAACTTCTAAACTTATGGGATTAGAATTTATTTTATATAATTATTAAGTAGCCGAGACATATTGTATTGATATATCACAAGCTGTTACTTTAAAGATGATAAGAAATATCCATATTTTAGGGACCTAGCTATGTTTTTAATTCAAGGCTAACTAAAGAAACAATTTTAGGTCACATCTACAGGAAATCTTTATTTTTATAAAGTTGAATAAGGAACCAGAGCACATTTTATACTTTTCTAGCCAAGATGATACCCGGTCCATATGGAGCTTCAGTTTTCTTAATGACTGGGCTAGAAAGTAAAGACGATTCCTGATCTCATCCCGCAACTTGTGTGGATCTTACATTGATACTGTATTTTATGTTAAAATCTACTAAAATTTACTATAGAACATCTCTCTTTATTGTTTTGGGATTACTTGTGTTGCTATGTCTTTTTACTTCTTCTTCAATTTCAATATTCATCTTTCTACATTATTATAAGCAATCTATAACTTCAAATTGCCCCAGGAAAAGTTCAGGTTCTAATCTCACTGTCCTTCTCTATCTTAATCTCTTTGATTAATACTTGATAACTTGTTCTTTTTGTAAGTGCTTTTAAGAGTAGAGAACAGAAGAAGTTGTTTTTGGAGAAGCTAAATAAAGTAGCTTTCCTCCAAAAGCACTTTTTGGAGAAGCATACACTTAATATAACTGGTTTTCATATCTATCTAATTCGAATTGGTTTGTGTTTGAGGTATTATTGTTGTTATTGTTGATATTGTCAGTTGTCTGTCATTTTCTTAAATATCTTTGTGCATGTAGGAATTGAGCACTCAATAGAAATAAGATTTGGAACAAAATAGTAAAGTCTTCATTTTTTGGATTTAGAATGAGTCATTTGTTGATTTTTTTTTCTTTAAAGATTTGGGTATTTTCATCTCTATAACTACCAATGGCGAACTACATTATTCTATTATGGAATAGTTCTTCTTATGTACTCTTCTTTTGTATAGAGATTGTAGACCAATCTTGGTGATTTTGAGAATTTTTGTACAGCTTGGTTTTGCTAAAATTACAAACCGTGACATGATTCTGTTTTCCATTGGTGTTTCTATTTTCTTTGCAGGTGCATATTCAATTCCTTATATGATTTACTACTAAGAACATACCAGTGCTATCTATCCGCCTACCATGACTGTTTGTCCCTCTCTATATTTAAATTGTTTAACTCTGTCATAGTTTTGGGGAAAGAGGTTATAATTTCCAGCTCCCAATCATCCAAGTTTCTTCGTAGCTATAAATTCCAAGCTTGTCTAATCTACATTTTAGCCATAGTGGCATATTGTTGTTGACATAATGAATTTAGTACATGGTAAGCTTGCTTCAGGGGTATTTTCCCTATCCAATTATCATTTTAGAAGGTCCGGTCATTACCCACCTTGATTTTAGAAAATGTGTTTCTGTTTACCTAAAATTCTCATTTCTACAACTGCTCTGGCAACTGCAACATCAACAGACCCTGAAGATGACATCTTGCCCTAGCTTCTGTTCTGTTCCAATGTTCAAAATGTGCATCATGTCCACAAGTTAAGTGAACATTCAAAAATTGTACTATCCAGAAAAAAATGTGTGCATCATAATCTAATATATCATGAATAACATTAGTTATTCCAAATATGAATTGTGTTGGCTCCTAATTATAAGCTTATAAACATAGATTTGAATAGTAATATGGTACAAATCTGGTTGATTTCTTATGCACTTTGATTATGTTTTTTTTAACATAGGGCTTAAATTATTCAACAGTTATTTGGTTAGCAGACTAGGTGTCTAAACTTAATATATTATATCTAATTACTAAATAAGTTGTTGTTGTTTTGCAAAAATGTGGTATTCATTCTTAAAATGATTTCATGCTTGTGTGGGGTCGATTAAGACTAACTATACTCCCATTCTTACCTTTCTCTTAGTATACTTGCTTATTGAACTGCTGCTTCTTTCGCTCAACAGACGCATTCCATGATATTTTTTTCTTCAAGTTCTGATTTGATGAGTAGCTAATGGATGTGACAGCCAGGCTGGCTTTTATGTTCCAATGAGGCACTTCTACAGTCTTTAGATATAAATCCATTAATTAGAAAAAACAATTTGTTTTTTATTAGACCTCTTTTTTGCTAAATAATTAAGATATGTGCCTACGAGGTAGATGCAGATCCCTTTGGCATGATAAAGCAAAATGAGAGCATAAAGATCTACAATGGGATAGTGACACTTTCATTTCATGGAATCATCTAGTTTTGTTCTCAAAATGTTGGTTGTATGAGTTCCTACCTATTTTGAAATTGGCATGGCTACACAACATCTTGGAAAGTCACAGAAATATCAAGCAATACTCTGCATTGGGGCTGTAGTAAGCTTGCTAAAGAACATAAGGCTACCTTATGTTCTTTTTCCTCCTACATTATTTGCTTATTTTGATTCTTTTTCATTTGATGGTCCATTCATAATGTCTATTGAAATATGGATGATTACAGTTACATATTTTAGATATCCTTTTAGCTTATTCAGTTTTGGTTGTCTTATATGTTCATCAATTTTTCTTGTTTCGTCTTAAATTTATACAGGTTTGTATAAAAATGAATCAACAAGAACCTTCAAAAAGTAATAAAAGAGTAGGGAATAGGACATTTAGTAAACCTGGATCAGTATCAGCCATGGCAAATAGAAAGTGACGTATGCTGACAACAAAGGAAATTGTTCAAGCTACACGATCGGAGAAAGGGAATCTTCTAAAGTTAATTGAACAAGAGCACCACAATAGCACCACCAGTACCACCATCTAGACAAACTGAATAGTCAGCAGTAGAGCACCTTGTTGTAGAGGAGTAGCATGCAGAAGATAAGCAACATGTAGAGGATCAGGTCCAAATGACAGATTCAGTCACTCCTACAACAACTGAACATTTTGAAGCGCAAGGTAATATATAGCTTAGAAATTTATTGAATTCATTCATGACCTCTAATTTCTTCTATTTTCTTATAGATGAAGGGCCTTTAACTAGAAAAACAAGATGCAAAACACAAATGCACAAGGTACATGGCTGGCAAAAGAAAAAATTGATCACATTAAACCAGAACAACCAACCTTTTGGTCCCACGGATGAAGTTATAACTGATTTGGGAACCTTCTTAGGCACATTAGAAAGGAAAGCAACACTTTTCCCATTAGATAGATTTAATTGGAGGCATATGGATACCAAACAGGAGTTTATGGGAGTATACCTAGGTTTGTGTTATGAATATTTGATATATTTTTAGTTAAGTGGTTTTGTGTCTATGAATGTGGTGGCTACATTTTCTAGCTTTATCTTCTTTTTTTTTTGTGTTGTTGTTGACATTTGAATATAAAGATACATATTATTATTTCTATTTGAATAGAACCAACGTGTAGGTAAAATATGATATTCTTGATGGTACAAAACATTGGATTTTGGAAAGAATTCGAGAATCTTAGAGAAAGCATAGAAATAATTTGAAGATAGATTATTACGATCAATATGATGATGATGTTGTTCGATTGAAGAAAAAGCCCAATAGTGTTCCAGAATGTCAATTTTAAAGAACTCCTCGTGTATTGGAAGTCCGAAAAATTCTAGGTAAAACGTATTTCACCATTTGTGATCATATTACTATTAGTTCTATAGATGGAGTCCTTTATTACTATAGTTAACATTACTGATTCATTTTTCAGAAAATGTCCAAAATCAATACTAAGAATCGAAAGAAGCTGATGAATCTACACACTACTGGAAGAAGAGTTTTGCTTTAGTTCACAATAAATTGGTGTGTTCTCTTATTCATTATTTAGTTATAAGTATTCATTTAAATAGTTATTGATATTCACTAAATATCATATGAATAGAAAAATGAGAAGGGGGAAACTTTGTCTCTAAAGGAGATGTTTGTGGTCACAAGAGCAAGAAAACCTAATCGTACATACAAGTTGTCTAATGAGGACATCACTGGTAAAATTGTATGAAACTTATCTTTTTCAAGTTTATATTGACATAAATGATCAGTTCTTAATTTTTAATTAATTGAATGTGATTTTGAATATTATTATTAGGCTCAAATAAAGGAAATAGAAACACAACAGGGAGCAAATGAACAACCCGTTGATGTATTTTCAGCCGTCATGGGTATTGAACATCTAGGATGTGTAAGACTGCTTAGGAGGGGGGGTTACAAAGACTTCTTTGAAAAGATTAAATGGCATCTCTGGACAAACTTTAAATTCCACAAATGATGTTGTGCAACAAATACAAGAAAGAATGCAAAAAATGGAGGATCAAATCGAGGAGCAAAAGAGAAACATTCCACAAAAAGTTGTTGTAGATGTAATTGCTCAACTTTAGAATAAAGGAATAATTGATTCTAAGATACTATCAGAATTATCTATTCCTTCACCAACAGAATCGACTTCTACACTAGCATCCAGTCAAAAAAGTCAAGGTTAGTGTTTGAAATTCTGAATTGTACTCCAGTTCATGTAGTGGCTGATATTGTTGTTGTTGTTGGCCTGTATTGGATGGTTATTTGTGGTAGGTAACTGTGTGTTATATATTAGGGTATTGTTTTTTTTCTTTCCCCTACAAAAGTTGTCCAAATTTAAATGATTCTTATGTTTCCTTATTCACTGTTAATGTTAGAGATCCCTTGGTGAAACGTTGCAGGAAGAGAAGTATAGTGTATGGTTTGTTGACTATTATAGAGGACAGACAATCTCTTTTTTTCCCTTGAAATAATAACCATTGATAGCAACGTTAAACTGAAGCTTCTATTTCTTAAGATGATTGTAAAAATAATGAAGGTGGTTTTTATAATTGTATTTGTATTCCTACCACGGCCTTTGCCTCCTTTTCCGCCATTGAAACCACCAGAATTCTTAAGGGTTGTACTTTCAGAGTTAGGTTACCCTGTAAAATTCATAAATTAGGTAAAGGAGTATGTGTCATCAATTTCCTATTCCTTGGCGATTAATGGACAACTCACTAAAACTTTTGAAGGAAAGAGAGTCATAATGTAGGGTGATATGATGTCACCTTTTTCTATCATAGCCATGGAATACTTAAATAGAGAGTTATCAGTTGTCACAAGGAACCCATACTTCTAGTTTCATCGAAGATACACATAATTAAACTTGAAGCATATTTGTTTTGTGGATGACCTTTTAGTATTTTGTAAGCTAAGTAAAAGTTAGTGTTACTTGTTAAGCAATCCTTTGAGAAGTTCTGTAGAGCATCTGGTTTGTAGGCAAGTTGTGAGAAGATCTCAATTTACTTCTCAGGGGTTAAATCACATATAAATCCACAGATCTTAAGGACCTTGGGTTTTAGTGAAGGATCCCTCCCTTTCAAATATCTAGGAGCACCTCTTTCCTCTAAAAGGCTAACCATTGGTCAATGCATGCTATGGTGAATAGAATAACTGAAAGAATAAGGTGTTGGACTTCTAAATTACTCACTTATGTAGGGAGGTTGTATCTTATCAAATCAGTGGTATTTGGAATGGAAACATATTAAGCTCAAATGTATGTTCTACCCAAGAATATCATGCAATTAATAGAGCAAGTATATAGGACCTTTTTCATCACAGTGAATTCTTATACAAGAATAGGGTGAACCAAGAGACACTTATTTTTAAGTTGGACAGGCTAGATTTGTAGATACACATATATCCTTGATTTTATCGATCGAGTTCTATTTGATCTTTTCCAACTTTTATTGTTCTTGTTGTGTAGTTTGTTGTTCAACTTTAATTTTGTTTTTCTTATTGTTGTAGGTGATCATGACATAGAAAATGGTGGGAACGAAATTAATGAACTATACTTGACCTAAGAGATCGATCCATTGGCTTCATGTCACACTAGTTGTTGGAAAAACTTGTGTATGTTTTGATTGAGATTGAACACATTTGACCAAGTATATATACGAAGTTTCAAACATCTTTTATTTTTGAACATTCAAAACTTGTGTATGTTTTAATTTTTTTGTGTGGTCAAAAAATATTTGGTTTCTTATTGGTTAACATTTTGGGAATTAATAGTTACTAGTACTCTTGATGATTAATATATATGTACATTTTGTGTTATGGTACCTTTATAAAATCATTGCAATAGCATAATATAGTATTGTTGAATAGTTTAATATCGGCTATAGGGACAATTATTTTAGGCTATTAGGACAATTATAGTATAATAATTGTCCTAATAGCCTAAAATAACTGTCCCTATAGCCAAAATTAACTGTCTCTATAGTTGATGTTTGACTATCGCAATAGCTTACAAAATAATCGTCCTATAAACCTTTTAGGATGGTTTATAACTGTCACAGTAGGTAGTCATCCCAACATAAATTAAACCGTCGCAATAGCTTAAAAACTGCCGCAATAAGTTTTATCGGGACGGTTGAAAACCGTCCCAACATATAATAAAGCATCACAAAAAGTTTTATAGGGACGGTTGAAAATCGTCCCAACGTATAATAAATCATCACTATAGGTCAATATATAAGAACAATTTACAACGGTCTCGATAGCCTCATAACCGTCGCCTCATCATACAAATAATCATCGTTATAGTAGATATATAGGAATGGCTTGGAACCGTCCCAACACCATGAAAATCATTTCCATATGGTCAATGTAAAAAACTGTCGCTAAAGACTGAGATATAGCAATGGTTTTGCTAACTGTCGCAAAAAATCATCGCCTGTGATCTATTGTAATGCCTTTAGTTGTGTCGGTTCTTTAACCATCACTATAGGTCTATTGGAACAGTTATGGTAGCTATAAAGACGGTATGAGAACCGTCACCATAGTCCATTTTTCAGTAGTTTATGGTCAAAATTGGGTGTCAGCACACACAAAACCAAAACCTTTGACTTCAAAATGATTGAGTGGGGACTTTTGCAAGTGAAAAAGTATCAAGTTTACAGTAAAGCTAAAGAAACTAACCTCTGATCTCGAATATCTCTCAAACAATTGAATCTTTGATTCCGGGTCTTCTCCTTGTCTTCTTAGAGAAAATTTAATTTTGGTTTTGATTTTTCGATTTCTCAGATTGATTTTGGTTTTAAATTTTAGAAATTCGGTTAAAACAGTTCGGTTTTTTATTTTTTAAAAAAATATGGTTAAAACAAAAAATAAAATTACATAAATAATATATATATTTTTTGTTATATATATAATTTTTATATTTATATATATATATATATATATTATATATTCAGTATAAATAATATTTTTCTGTTATTTCAATTCATTTCATTTCATCCATGTTGAGTTATTTATATGTGAAAATGAAAAATATGTTTGAAAAAATTATTTTTTTCTAAAAAAATCACCAATTTTAAATGTCCGGTCATGATAAAGAAAGACTCACTACTTTAATCTTCAAAATCGAAATAAAAAATTTGAAATAATTGAACCGAATTTATAAAAATCGAATTTATTTTGGTTTGATTATGGTTGTCATTTTCGTCAATCCAAAAATCGAAAAATCAAACCGATATTAAACAAACAAATCAAACAAACAGAATGCCTACCCCTAATCTAATCATATATATAATTCTAAAACTACCTAATATTTTCTACTCAATGTAAAATGCAATATTTTTTATTTTATTTTGTGATCATTATACCTTATATCTCACACCAAACGACTCTTAAATGTACATTATATTGATATATTATATTATTATGTGTAGTATGATGCCTTAAATTATATTTTGATTAACCAATAGAAAAACACACTCTATTTGAATCCTGAGTCGTTCTTCGCCCTATCTTATGCCAACAAATTTCACCTCTTTAAGTTTTTGGTGATAACAAGTCAAGCTAAGGTTTATTCAGCTCGAATACATCTGTGATACAATCTATGTCAATAAACTAATTTTAATTTCCTAAGCATCTTTTGCTTGATTATACGTGTCCACCGATTTAATGTCTAATTTCTTTTTATATTGGGATATGGTACAAAAATGACATAATTATTAGAACATTGACTTCTCCTACGCAAAAAATAAATCTAAGACTTTAGTCATGGCTTCTCTTCTTCAGAATTGTAACGTAGAAAATTGCTTATTAATTATATCATTGAATTAATTATTTCCAAAACTGATCCCATCAAGTCAATATCATAGAAAAACCATTAGAAGAGAGGTGAATGAGGTCTTCCAGGTTTCTTAAGTAGATTTAGAAACATCATAGGAAAGCCATTAAATGGTCATATTGGTAAGCAGAGGTTGAAAACTAAAAATGTCCAAAAATAGTAAAAACAACATGAGAAGTTGATGCTAAGCAGATGTTGTTTTTGGATATAACTATATAAACTTCAACGCTAAGTTCAACAACAACTTCAAGAACTGCAATGAAGTTCCAACAACTTCAAACACAAGTTCAAATGATCAGTGGCGAAGCCGCATGCAATTTAGGGGTTTATCCGAACCCCCTTCGTCGGAAAATTATACTATTTTTATATGGTCAAAAATTATTTTATGTATGTATTATAGATGTTGAACCTCCTTCGATTAGCCCATATATTTACTTCTGAACCACCTTAAAGGAAAGTCTGGCTCCGCCACTGATGTTGATGGAAGCATTATGCATGAATAGCGGGGAAAAAGTGATTTCCCATTATCTACATCTGCATCTCTATGCTATTGTTCTTTTTTTATGTTACTGAATGTTGAATTCTATAGATAATACTTATTATTTATAATCATACATTGATTATTGCCTAATTTCTCGAAGTACGTAATTTCATAAGCAATTTATTTGTCACTATTATAGATTATCAAATATTTTAAAGATTTGTTTGAGCATGATTTAAGTCTTAGAATTTCTTTATGGCTGGTTTATTTATATTTTTCATAGAATTTTAGATTTTAGAATTTTGCATGAAGAAAGTAACTAAACTAAAATTTTCATCTTTATAAGTTCACATAAACTTCACATTGGATAGAATTAACGTCATGCGTGTCATCATAAATCTGGAGTTAAAATTTATGATGAAAATAGTAGAACTTTGTAGTATGGTTTGAGATATTTGTATCACTTTAATAGATATAATATTAATTTATGCAAGACACACGTGAAAAGCATATATATATATATATATATATATATATATATATATATATGTATGTGTGTGTATATATATATTATGCAAGATACAATTGGGTCCCGAGACGTCACACGGTGCTTAGGATCACAAATGACCCCAGGCTAACCTTTCTACTAGCATAACTCATAAGCAACTGATCAAAAAGTATAAATCTATACAAATCTGTGAAAAATAACTCTTTTCTGAATCTGATCAATACAAAACCGAATATACAATATTACAATTCTGCCTTTACAACTAAAACTGAAATGGAATACATCAACTTCTACTGACTGTCTATGAAGCCTCTACTAGTACTGACTGTAGGTAGCCGGGTCAAGACTCCCGACTATCCCAACTCAATACGACTGAATAAAGAAAATACAACACTATTAGTTCTGCATAACTGACCCAAGCCCTTGATTAAAAGGACTTATCACCTGCTAACTGGATACCACGAACTGACTGGATCTGAAGGTGCATACTATACCTTGGACCTATATTTCAAGAAAATATAGCCCACATACGAATATGTGGGTCAGTACCATGGAAACGTACCGAGCATATGGGGGTGAAATGCATATATAAAATAATATCTTAATATTATCACAGTTTATAAAATTATGCATGCAGATATAAATGACTCACTTAGCTCATATTAAATCATTGAAATCATGGATGAATAATACATGTAAAGTAAAACAAGTGAGTCATTACAATAATTTCTCAATTCACTCTATCTCATTTTCAAATCATCAAAGCAATCAAATCTCATAACAATTCTTTTTAGAATATATCCTTTCAATCTTTCGAAAACAACTTTCTCAAACTCAGTTTTTTAAGCGAATATATTTTCATCTTAGATAGAAGAGTACACACGCACACACACACATTGGGAGTCTCTCATAACTGACATAAACTATGTGAGCTACATGGAGTCTAGCGTTCTACCCACGTTGGGGAGAGTCTCCCTATTCCTTGCCATCTAAGTAGGACTTTAAATAATCTATCCAAACAGTAGTGATCACTATAAAAATCAGTCTCAATTCCGACTCCTATGGGGACATGTAGTTCTAGGAAATTACCAAACCCGCTATACCTCCCGCTCGGTGCTAAAGACTACTTCCGGACTTAGCTCAGATATTTTCAAAAGAAAATCCACCGTAAAATAGTTCAAAAATTCACAATGGGAGCCATTATGCTACCCCTTTCATAATGAATCAATAAAAGTGGATTTCTTTTCTCATCTCGGCTTCAAAATCAACCCGTTTTTATGACCGAAAGGTCAAAGCTTCTTTATCTTTTTAAATCATTCAAATTCAAGGTGTTTATAACACATGATTTTTCAAAAACAACAATCTCAAATAGAGTTCAAAACCCATGTCTCAATATCACATTAAAACTTAACAACATTCAAGCTTTACATCATAAACACATATAAATTTCTTCAAAATCTAGAAATTTCAGCTTTAAGCACAAAATATCATTGTTCTCATATAATTTCACTTCTAAAATATCAAAAATATCATAATCTCATGAGAATCAATATAGGATGTAAATTCATGCTTCAAATTCATAATAAAACATATAAAACCCATAACTTTGTAAAAAAAAAATATTTTTGGGCACAAGAATGAAAGAGTGTCCTTGTTGAAAAACCCCACATACCTCTAACTTGAAGCTTTGAATGACTTTCTGAATGACGTAATGCTATTCATGAACTTTTGGGTGTCCTTCGTAGCCTTCGTAACGGGAATTCTGAATATGTAAAAATTATAGAATTACCACGGTTGAATCTCTAGCTATTAGGGTTTTTATGTTGAAACCCTAAAGGTTGTTCTTGGTGATTTTGAGAGAAAGTAAACTTATTTTGATGTTAAGGAGTTAAATCTCTTGTTATAGACATATATAGGGGTGTTTTTGGCACTTGAAAGTGAGGTATGCGGCGCATAACCCATTGCAGACCTTAAGGTGTGTGTCGCATACCTTATAACAGACTTGTAAGTATGTCTCGCACTCTTACTGCCTCTCACAAAAATGGGCATAACTCTTCGCTCGGGTATAGGATTTTTGTGAAATTGGTATCGTTGGAAAGATAATTCAATTATCCACAATTTGATAGGTCTTGGGATAAAAAATTTCATGTATATTAAGAGATATATACATTTGTAGTTGACCCTTATAGAATTGAATGTCAAACTTTGGATGAATCAATTGGTCTTAGCTCAACTTTGTTCTAGGTCATTGGTATGAACATTTTTCACCTCTAAACTACACCATAGACTAGGATAATGATCATTCAACTTGTATTCACATTCAAATCATTTGGATTAGAGCTTAGACGCGTAGGATCAATGGTTAGAATTTTAGCACAAAAATACGAGGTATTACATTATCTCCCCCTTGGGAACATTCGTCCCGAATGTGGATAATTAAGCTGAAACACAGAGGAATCTCAGTCTTTAAGCTAACTTGTACAACTGATATAAACTGAATCACTAAATCTCAAACATAATGTGTCACTAAACTGATCTGCAAGTGCATAAATTCTCATGAAAATAGCTATATAGCTAAGATAGAAACGAGAGTGTCAACTTATGAGTAACCATTACATTACGTTGGATCTGATCTCATGTGAAAAAGATGAGAGGTTTATGACATGAAAACTCAGGGTATTACAACATCCCTCTCTTGAGATCGTTCATCCCCGAATGATAATAATTTGGTAAAAATACTAGGAAGAGACTGTGATACTACACAGGATACTTATGAACTGAATCATGACTTAATATCTGGAACTGACACTTTCGCATGAACTGAGCTGAATTCATAATTTAATTGGACACAAACATATTGCCTCTTGGAATGGACATACGCATGAGACTACAGATAGTAAGACTAGGTGAAAAAAATTAAGAATCTCTAGGAGCTTATCTGCTTGCTTGCTAAACTGGATTGCAGGCTATAAGGACTGAATCATATTGACTGCCCACACTCAAATGGAGTATTTCTTCAGTCATTTTCTATGAAATTCTATTAACATTACGGAGTAACGAATTTGGGCATAATCTGAACAAAACATCTGACTAAGGAATCTCAACATTGATATAACTCTATAGCATGGAACATAAATATATAACTCATAAACTAGGTTAGGATTGCTAGGCCGCAAGCAATGCAACTTCTTACTTTTAAGCTTCGTATCACTTCTCAAATGCTCTCTCAATTATACTATTATCCTTAAATACCATACTCATTTGATTCAACTTATAATTCTCACATGGGCACTGATAAATCTTTCTGAAAGGTCTAAAGTAAACTAAGTCCTCTCACCAAGGCCAAGACTAACTCAAAAATCATAAGATACAACATGCCACTCCACAATACTAGTCTAAACCACACGATTTAATATTCTATATCTTCTTAGAGCGCACACCCTAAGCATAATATACCTTACCACTTCAATGACTAATTCAAAACTCTTGATAAGGATTCACTAGCGTATATTGCATTCATCATCTTGCACCCAACATGACATTCAAGCCTATTATTAAAATAACATATAACTTTAAGGAAAATACCCCTAAAGGAATACTTCGCAGATTCTCTAAACCTTTATCAACAATAATTTTCTTGCACTATTCTTAAAAACATACACATAATTTCTAACTAACCATGACATGTATCAAAGACTTGGCCTCAATCTTACTTCATACTTTAGCTGTAGATAGAAAAGCATAAATAATCTTTCTTAATGAGGGTCATCAACTCTCTCATATCTAAATCATTGCTTATCCACTATCATTACCACTATCTTAACATAGAAAGAGGTCATCGAAGGGCTAACACATATGAACCTGAAGCACGAAAACTACAATACATAACATTAACACTTATCTTTCTTCTGAAGAATAAAATATCAAAGGCATAGATTCATTAAAGAAATCTAAGCTGAGGATATGCATGATATAATACAAACTTTACTAGTATCATGAGTTTAAAAACTGGTCATACTCTGAAACATGAGTTTATACTTATCAAGAGCTATTCAACATAAGACTAAAGTCATAGATTCATGAGAGATAATTCGAATCACAGAGTGAAGCTGTTACATACTTGCTAAAAGCTGAGAATGGGCTTGAGCATACATGATGGGTATAAGCATAGGCATGTGGCATAGATTTATCACGCAAGTGATGGATTTGGTGTTATAATGACTGAAATCCAAGGAATACTCTAGAGTAAGAAGGGATCACTATCTCATCATAACTCATTATTGACATGTATCACAATCTAATTCTCAAAATTTGGTTTGGTTCTTCTCTAACCATCTCCCCCTTAGGTCAAAGCTGGTATTCTAAGCATGATGGTCTACTCTATATCCTTAAGATCAATCCATAATTTCATTATTCTAATATCTACAAATAAATGCTAAACTCACAAGAATAAACTAATTTCGAACTTACCGACTTCATTCTTGAATAACCCATCCATATGTCATCCTTAATCTCTAGCTTCAATAATAATCATCAAAGACTTACACTCTTATTTGCAACCATACTTACATCTCTAATCACATAATCATAGCCTACCAAGATCACACTTCTATACTTATAATTTTTCCAAACCATGAGAATAATAATAATACTTAAAAGGCTCAACAGCTTCAATCATAACTCCTTAACTTAGCTATGAAGAACATCATAAATTATCTAACTAGCCTTTCTCCACCTAGCAACTCAACGTTACTACTAACCACATAATATGCAATAATCCTCAAAAAATAATGCAGTCCTATAGCACCTTGGGCACACCTCTACATCATACTTAATTACAACCACATGATCTTACACTCTTGCATACACTGTTCAGGCCTACTAGATCACCTCCATATAACTAGAATCAACAACCAAACCATCCACTATTCAAACTTAATGTCTAGTGCTAAACATGATTTACAACCCAATCTAACACACAATTCTCACTTCAAAACTATAGAACACAACATTAAGAAAAACTAGTACACAATGACAATCGATCATAATCATATGGCCTATCGTATTCATAATCTATTAACACATCCTCCTTCTTCACATTATTACTATTTACCCATCTTCACATCTAAATTACTTTCATAGCACTATAAATTTCAACTAACTTCCTCTTGCAATCTCAGGAAAGCCTAAACCAACAATACTCAACCACCAAGTAGTTTCACTAATAAACTGTACTTTTCTAGCACCACAACCACCATCAACAACTCTTTTCATACTTCAAGCAAACAACAATCTACCTTAACTAATAATCTCCTTCCCTAACTTCACTAAACTAACAAACAAAGGTATATCACTTCTTTAATATTCAAGCATAAGCAACAAAATTAAGCTATACATATTCAATAAATCGCCCTTACCACCTTTCTTGTCACTACACTTCTAAACCCACACTTTCAACTAACATAAGAACAACAAGATAGACAACAGTTGCTAGTGAATCGAAATAGGCCTCACACGGCTTCACTAGACTTTGATTTTGTGTTTTGAACAAGAAAATTAGATGAATAACAAAGAAACTATGCTAGTGAATCAAAATAGGCCCCACACGGCTTCACTAGACTTCGATTTTCAAAAACACCATGATAACAAGATTACATAATACAAGGGATAGAAACTTGACACACAATATTCAATGATCTAAGAATAAACATCTTACTCTGTCTTAACTGAACAACTCATAAGAACGAGGGCTTAACTTTAAATTTAAGGGACTTATAACACACTAGAAGGCTCTTCTCAAGCCGCTATGTGTAACTTTTAAAATTTCTGCTAGAAAATATAGAAGCATTATCTGGGAAAGAACTGAAGCTTGTGAATCATGTTATCTCAAGAATAATAAATAGAGGGAGAAGTATAGATTAACATTGTAGATTCTGAGGAGGAATCTGAAAGCACATCTAACTTAGGATTTGTTCACGACTTTTATGAACATGAATAAAGTACTTCAATCTTCGGAACTCAAAAGCACTGATAGGATACTTTCTAGATCTCTTACAACCCCATAACTATTATGGAGAATTAAGCTTAACTGTTTTTGATACCTTGAAAATGAGGCAGAGTTGGCCAAAAAAGAGTAAGATTAGAATTTATATAAGTTTAGAGAACCTTTTCATGGCACGGTCTGAGATTTGAAAGACGGGGAACATTTCCTAAATGCCCTGTAGCCTCTCAAAAAAAAGTACAGACGTCTCCGTACCGTTCTGCAAGACTCTACTGGACACAGGTTCATAGACACCCTAGGACACTTGAAATCTAAGCTCTAATACTAAGTTTGTAACGCCCTAAAATTGGGTCTCGAGACGTCACACGGTGCTTAAGATCACAAGTGACCTCAAGCTAACCCTTCTACTGGCATAACTCATAAGTAACTAAACAAAAAGTATAAATCTATACAAATCTACGAAAAATAAATCTTTTCTGAATCTAATCAATACAAAACCGAATTTACAAGATTACAATTCTGCCTTTACAACCAAAACTGAAATGGAATACAATAACTTCTACTGACTGTCTATAAAGCCTCTACTAGTACTGACTGTAGGTAGACGGGTCATGACTCCCGACTATCCCAACTCAATACGACTGAATAAAGAAAATACAACACTACTAGTTCTGCATAACTGACCCAAGCCCTTGATCAAAAGGACTCATCACCTGCTGACTAGATACCACGAACTGGATGGATCTGAATGTGCATACTATACCTTGTACCTACATTTCAAGAAAATGTAGCCCACATACGAATATGTGGGTCATTACTATGGAAACATACCAAGCATATAGGGGTGAAATGCATATATAAAATAGTATCTTAATATCATCATAGTTTATAAAATTATGCATGCTGATATAAATGACTCACTTAGCTTATATTAAATCATTGAAATCATGGATGAATAATATATGTAAAGTAAAACAAGTGAGTCATTACATTAAGTTCTCAATTCACTCTCATCTCATTTTCAAATCATCAAGGCAATCAAATCTCATAACAATTCTCTTTAGAATATATCCTTTCAATCTATTGAAAACAACAACTTTTTCAACCTCAGTCTTTCTAGCAAATATATTTTCATCTTAGAGAGAAGAGTACACACACACACACACATTGGGGTCTCTCATAACTGACATAAACCATGTGAGCTACATAGAGTATAATGTTTTACCCACGTTGGGGAGAGTCGAAGTAGGACCTTAAATAATCTATCCTAACAGTAGTGATCACTATAAAAATCAGCCTCAATTCCGACTCCTATGGGGACATGTAGTTCTAGGAAATTACCAAACCCGCTATACCTCCCTCTCGGTGCTAAACACTACTCCCGGACTTATCTCATATCTTTTCAAAATAAAATTCACCATAAAACAGTTCAACAATTCAAAACGGGAGCCATCATGCTACCCCTTTCATAATGAATCAATAAAAGTGGATTTCTTTTCTCATCTCGGATTCAAAATCAAACCCTTTTTACGATTGAAAGGTCAAAGCTTCTTTATCTTTTCAAATCATTCAAATTCAAGGTGTTTATAACACATGATTTCTCAAAAACAACAATCTCAAATAGAGTTCAAAACCCATGTCTCAATATCACATTAAAACTTATCAAGATTCAAGCTTTACATCATAAACACATATAAATTTCTTTAAAATCTAGAAATTTCAGCTTTAAGCACAAAATATCATTGTTCTCATATAATCCCACTTCTAAAATATCATAATCTCATGAGAATCAATAGAGGATGTAAATTCATGCTTCAAATTCATAATAAAATATATAAAATCCATAACTTCATAAAAGAAAAACATTTTTAGGCACAAGAACGGTTTCCTCGTTGAAAAACCCCAAATACCTCAAACTTGAAGCTTTGAATGACTTTCTGTATAGTGTAATGCTATTCACGAACTTTTGGGTGTCCCTCGTAGCCTTCGTAACGGGGATTCCGAATATATAAAAATTATAGAATTCCCATGGTTGAATCTCTAGTTATTGAGGTTTTTATGTTGAAACCCTAAAGGTTGTTCTTGATGATTTTGAGAGAATTTAAACTTACTTTGATGTTGTGGGAGTTAAATCCCGTGTTATAGACATATATAGGGGTGTTTTTGGCACTTGAAAGTGAGGTATGCGATGCACAACCCTTGGCAGACCTTAAGGTGTGCGTCACACACCTTATGGAAGACCTGTAAGTTTGCCTCACACTCGCAATCGCACATATTTGATTGGGCAGCGCATTACCTATCGCACACCCTTACTGACTTTCATGAAAATGGGCATAACTCTTCGCTCGGGTATTGGATTTTTTAAAAATTGCTATCGTTGGAAAGATAATTAAATTTTCTATAATTTGATAGGTCTTGGGATGAAAAATTCCATGTATATTAAGAGATATACACATTTGAAGTTGACCCTTATAGAATCGAATGTCAAACTTTGGATGAATCAATTGGTCTTAGCTCAACTTTATTCTAGGTCATTGTTATGAACATTTTCACCTCTAAACTACTCCATAGACTAGGATAATGATCATGAAACTTTTATTCACATTCAACTCAT
>NC_061120.1:126501462-126504873 GCF_002878395.1 Capsicum annuum
AGAGAGAGAGAGAGAGACAAAGAGAGAGATTCTCTCTCTCTCCCTATATATAAGCAAAACGAAAACAAGACAAGATGTCAAGTGACAAGATATTAAAATAGTCGCATAACAATTTTTAGGACAAAGTTTTAAATTATTGTAATAAAAGTTTTGAATTGAAATATTAAACAATTGAATTTGGAATACATTATCCTTTTGTTAAAAAAAATTATTATCTTAAAATAGAAATCCTAATTGAAGAGTTCTAATAGCCTTGTACTATTTGAAACTTATCACTTCTAAAATATAAATGCTATAAATTATATTTAAATATAATTTATTTACATACTAATAAAAGATAAAAATTTTATTAAAATAATGATAATAGTTAGTAATAGTAGTACAACGTAGGATATGTAGTAGAAGTAGTAATGACATAGTATAAGAAATAGCGCTGTCTAGGATATAATAATAATAATAATAATAATAATAATAATAATAATAATAATAATAATAATAAAAAATAAAAAAAATAAAAAAAAAAAAAAACCTAAAAAAATTATATCATTTTTTAATGAAAAATGATAAAAGAGAACAAAAAAGGTAAAAACATATGGAAAGGTTAAAATAAGCCGATACTAATATTTTAGAATCAATATCATTAACTTAATTTTTTTTATTTTTTTATTATAGAAAACTCCTAATTGGTATCATTAATTTCTAATATATCTTTTTGCAAATTCAAAATATGTAAAATATAAGATAGTCATGATATTTTAGAATCTTATCTTTCTAAGATTCTAAAAATTTTAAAATTTTGAATTTGGAATACATTATCCCTTTTTAAAAATAAAAAATAAATTTCATTATCTTAAAATTAGAAATCCATAATTGAAGAATTCCAATAGACTTTTAGTAGTCCGAACTTATCTCTTTTAAAATACAAATTCTATAAAATATATTTAAATATAATTTATTTAGCATATTAATTTCCAATATTGATCCTTTGCTTAGAAAAAGTGGTTGTAAGCGGAGTTGATTCCCTTAACAGTCACCATACGAAGATTGGTGTTTGATTATTACGACCACTACTAAAAAAAGCAAAACATACCTTAAAAAAACGACCACATGTGGTCGGTTTTTTATGTTTTCGTAAAAAAATATTTTTTTTTAAAAAAAGCAACCACATGTGGTCACTTTTATATTTTAAAATATTAAAATAATAATTTTAATAATTTTAATATTAATTATTTTATTTTTTTTTAAGCGACTACCTGTGGTCGCTTTGAGATTTTTAAAAATTGGACGTGAAAATAATTTTAAAAAATAGACCACTTGTGGTTAGTTTATTTAAAAAATATAATTAAAAAGTATTTTTAAAAACCAACAACATGTGGTCAGTTTTAAATAAAAAATTATAATTTTAAAAAATTGACCACTTGTAGTTGATTTTTAATTATAAAAAAGAAAATAATTTTAAAAAACCAACCACTTATGATCGGTTTAATTTAAAAAATATAACTAAAAAGTATTTTGAAAAAGTGACCACATGTGCTCGGTTTTATTTTAAAAATTAAATTTAAAATATCTTGTAAAAGCTACCACAAGTGGTCAATTTTGGAATTTCGAAAGTATTTTATAAAAGCGACCATAGGTGGTCAGTTTTATTTTAAAAAATATAATTAAAAATTATTTTTAAAAAGCGATCACTTATGGTCGGTTTTATTCTAAAAATTAAATTTAAAATATTTTATAAAAGAAACCACAAGTGGTCGGTTTTAAAATTAAAAATTTTAAAAAAAAAATTAAAAAAACTGACCACTTGTGGTCGTTTTTTAATTAAAAAAATAAAATATTCTTAAAAAGAAACCACTTGTGGTCGGTTTTTATTAAAAAATAATTATATATCAAATCAAATATATAATTTTTTTAAGTTAAACCGATCACACGTATTCAATAACCAATATAATAATAATAAATATCAATCAAGCTTAGATTTTGTAAAAAAATTATAATAAGAAATATATCAATTAAAATAAATAAATTACGTTAATCATAATCTTTATCTTTTACTTATGTTTCAATGTATAAAATAAATATTTTCCTTTGTATGTACGTTAAATGACGTTAAACATAATCTTTGTATAATTAATATGTCTATATCATACAGTTGAGGTAATGATATTATATGCTACTATTGCAATTATAACGTACATGTATAACTGATAATTTAGCAGAATATAATAAATATGTTCTAGTATGAGGTAATATACTTGTGGGTGTGATGTATATAGTACATATTCAAGAGTTGATATATATATATATATATATATATATATATGATGTAGTGATCGATTGATGAACGATGTAGTCAAAAAGTAGTAGAATCTATCCAAACATATTGACTACTTTGATTTGAAACGATAGAAGTAATAGTATAATGTACGTTGAAGTTGTATTAATGTAAGATAATCAAATTAATCGATAACTCATCAAAGTATGTATATAAAATACGTCACATTTATTATTGGATAATATACTCGTGTACGTATGTGATGTATATAGTACGTATTTAGAAGTTGATATAGTCGATAGTGTGTATGTGTGTCTATTTATAAGTATATATAAAGTGTATATATATATATATATTATGCAGTGAAAGTATAATAATATAAGATAAACTAACTGATAATTCAGCTGAGTATATATATGTATATCTCTTGTGTAGTGATGTCTATTGAATATACTAATATCATGCGATTGAACAAGGTGATATATGTAATATACTCTTGAAGGTATAATAACATAAGATAAACCAACCGATGTATATTATGGGGTAATAAAATGGTGTATGTGATCAATGTATATAGTGCATATTTGGAAGCATTATAGCCAAACGAATATATGTATATATCTGTATATCTCGTGTAGTAACATATGTTGTAATCAAAAGCTAGATAACTAAATCTAATTAATCGATAATCCAACCAAAAATATAAATAAATTATTTTATTACCATTTTTTACTATTTATCAATTCAAATATAATATTTTATATATATGGGGTAGTAAAATCGTGTATGTGATGTATATAGTACGTATTCAAGAGTGTATATATATATATATATATATATATATATATATATATATATGATGTAGTGATCGATGAACTATGTAGTCAAAAACTAGCAGAATCTATCCAAACATATTGAATACCTTGATTTAAAATGACCGAAGTAACAATATATTGTACGTTGAAGTTATACTAATAATCAAATTAATTGATAACTCGTCAAAGTAGGTATATAAAATACGTCGCATTATATTATGGGTAATATATTCGCGTATATATGTGATATATATAGTACGTATACATCACATACGTACACGAGTATATTACCCCATCATATATATATATATATATATATGATGG
>NC_061120.1:126504973-126639696 GCF_002878395.1 Capsicum annuum
CCATCATATATATATATATATATATATGATGGGGTAATATACTCGTGTACGTATGTGA
This sequence comes from Capsicum annuum, assembly GCF_002878395.1. Classification (NCBI taxonomy): domain Eukaryota; kingdom Viridiplantae; phylum Streptophyta; class Magnoliopsida; order Solanales; family Solanaceae; genus Capsicum; species Capsicum annuum. The sequence goes on from NC_061120.1 coordinate 126,505,032, forward strand.
TGTATACGTCAGTGATGTATGTAGTGTGTAGTTCGAAGCTTACATTTATATATATGTATGTCTATCTCTTGTGTAGTGATGTACGTAATACATAGTCAAAATTAAAGCTAACGAAATATATTCAGTTATATATTGAATATACTTATATCATGTGATCAATCAAGGTGATATATGAATTAGTGACTTTTTTTTTTTGAATTTAGGTACTTGAAATGTGAACTTGTGTTTTGATCTTTAGTCTTTTGTATGTTTTGTAGTTTGCATTTGGAACCTCCATAAATTTTGTAAATAATTTAATTTTTAATATTTTTATTCTTATGGTGGTTGATTGTATATTAAATAATTGGTTTGCTATATTGTATAATGGAATGTAGTATACTGCTATTTCTTATTTACAAAATTACTAAAAAAAACTGACCACAAGTGGTCGATTTTGTGGAAAATTTTCAATATTTATTTTACAAAATTTCTAAAAAAACTGACCACATGTGGTCGGTTTTTAAAAATATTTCTAGAAACCGACCACATGTGGTCGGTTTACTATAATTAATTAAAATTATTTTATTAAATAAATTATTAAATAAAAAACCGACCAATAGTGGTTAATTTTGAATATAAATTAATTAATTAATTTTCACACGTGGTCGGTTTTTTTGGTAATTATTTTAAAAACCGACAACATGTGGTCTGTTTACTATAATTAATTAAAATTATTTTGTTAAATAAATTATTAAATAAAAAATTGATCAATAGTGGTTGGTTTTGAATTTAAATTAATTAATTTTCATAAAACCGACCAAATATGATCGATTTTTTTATAAATTAATTAATTTAAATAAAATCGATCACATGTGGTCGGTTTTTTAATAAATTAATTAATTTAAATAAAATCGACCACATGTTGTCGATTCATTTATAAATTAATTAATTAATTTAAATATAACCGACCACATGTGGTCGATTTTTATACATATTAAGTATTTAATTTAAATAAAAAACCTATCATAAGTGGTCGGTTATTTTGAAATTAGTTTTATTTAAAAAATTGTTTTTTTAAATAATATTGAATTTTAAATAGAAATATATTTTTTTAAAAAATCGACCACACGTGGTTGGTTTTAAAAAAGCTACCACGGTTTTTTCGACCACACATTTTGGTTAGTGTTTTGGTCATAAATGTAGGAAAATCGATTACATGTGGTCAATTTTCCTATTTGTTTTAGTATTGGTCGTTTAGTGTCTTTACGTTTGATACACGTGTCGGTTCTCCTTGTTTCGTAAGATCTTATGTCATCTTACCTATCCTTTACTTTTATTGCATTTTGTGTTTGTGTTTCTTGTTCTTGTTCATGACTTTTGTGTGTTGTTGCTGAGAACAAGATGAAAATTCACCCTCGGTAGCAACACATATAAATCGTGAACAAGAACAAGAAACACAAACACAATAATGCAATAAAAATAAATGATAGGTAAGATTAAATAATATCTTACGAAACAAGGAGAACCGACACGTGTATCAAATAGAAATACCCTCAACATCGTAATAATCAAAGACCAAACTTCTTACGGTGACCACTAAGGGAATCAACTCCGCTTACAACCACCGTTTCTAAGCAAAAGATCAATATTGGCTTTTCCAAGCCCTACACTAAACTACTTGGATTTTCCAAGCCCTACACTAAGATACACTCTCAAAGAGAGAAGACTTTCAATATTCTTTAAATATCCATCATAAACTAAAGAGAAAATGACCTAATAGAAGACTATTTATAGGCTAGCTTATTACATAACAAAATGGTCAAAATACCCTTAATGAGAGAGGCGGCCTTGGTGTGTAAATTAGGAGCTTCCTTGGAGTGTTTTGGAGTGTTTAAAGCTCTTCAAAACACTTCAAAACATGTGCTTTTGAATAGTTTTCAAGGAAAGCCTCCAAGCAACCCTCCACACACGAAACTGCTCTCTTGAATATCTAAAACGGGTCCTCCATGTATGATCTTATGTCCTCGAGGTGACCAAAGCTTGAGTCTTTAAGTGTTGGCCTCCAATGATGTCATGAAAAGCTAAGATGGTCATTTGGCTCGTATTAGGTGGCCTATAACTCCTATTTTTCATTCTTGAACAATAGCTGCATTTTTGGTGTTTTTGCTTCTTTTTTATTCTCTAGTTTTGGTGCTATATTGTTGTGTTGTTTCTCGTTGTTTAACACTTGTTTTGCAGCTAGTTTTGAAGATCAATATTGTAACTCTTAATGATGATAGTGGAGGTTTGGTCCTGTGGTTTTTTACTCTTCACATCGAAGGTTCTTTCATGTAAATTTGGTGTCTCTTGTGATTGGTTTTATTTTTGTCTTATCGTATTTGTGTGGTTGACATATTTTCTACCTTTTCTTTATTTTGCTTGGGTTTGCTTGTATCCTTTTGGTTCAAATTAAAAGAAAAAGTTTAGAGTTGGATATTTTTCCACTGCTACCCTGTCGTACACTTTGATAGTGCTACCTTGCCTTTTCCAACACTAAATACTATGTATGATATATCCATTTATAACCCTAATTAAAAATTCACACTAAAGAAAGAAAGTGACAACTTACTGTCAAATAATTAATTCTCCAAGCTCCCCCTTGGCGAGAATTCGTAGACAAAGTTTAACACCTCAAATGTTGGAAATAAAATCTTTCAAAGAGAGAAAGAATAATCAAAGCAACGATTATGATAATAGTGTCATATAGTGTCGTATTTAAATGTAAGTGTTACATATTATCAATATAAATAACAAATGCGCATAAAACTATAAAATGTATTTAAAAGGAGTAAAACGAGTCAACCAAAAATAGACCATCATTCTCATAATGAATAGTTGAAAAAGAAAAGAGACAAACCTTTAATTTTTACGACGAGATAAACTTCTAATTTTGATGGTGACAAAATTCATTGCGTGCTTTACCCGTGTGAATCATGTCAAATAGTAAAATTTTACATGAGAAGAACAAAATTGTCAAAAGTAGTAATTGACTCTAAAATAAATGATAAATCTATTTGATGATATAAATAAATATTGTATCTCAAATATTTTATTGTTTATTGTGTTTCGACTCTTTTTTTTTTGTAAAAATAATTTGTTGGGTTATATTCTTTTTCGTCACTTTATATTGTTTTATAATATCTAAATAAGAAAATAATTTATATAAGATTAAATCTTAATGAATTTTAAATTCCCAAATAGGATGATGAACGTTGTTTGAAAGAGCTAAAATCAAAATTTTAATTGTCTAAAGATTCAAATACAAATTGTAGTTACAAACTTACAAATATATTTTCTATAAAGCTTCAAATACTACTTGTAGTTACATTTTTACGTAATATGCTTGTAGCTTAAGTGTCTATTAAATTAGCAAATATCATGTTAATTCTAATTACTTTTATAAATTTATACTTATTAAATCAATACTCTGAAAACCTAAATTAAAAGACAAATATGCATTGTTGTTGTCCATAACTTAAACCATCAAGAAAGCAAAAAATTACTAACCATGTCCTCCACCCATACTATAATATATAATTGTCTAAAGAATCGGCTAATTTAAGGAAGTCTTTGAGGAACCTATTTCTCAAGTATACATAATGTCGACTGTAAAAATTGTACAAATAAAAAAAGTTATTAACACAAACTAAAAATGTACACCTTAATAATTTAAATTCAAAAAGAATCTGTGACTATAGGGTCATATATCGACTATATATTCTTATGAATGAAAAAAGTTAAGTCTCCTCACCCACTCTCAGTTAAATCAATTGTCATCCGAGATGGGTGCCAATTTGAGCATAATAGTAAAGAACATCGGCCAAACCAAGTTATGTTGTTAGTGAATGACCATATCTATAGACCATAGCTAAGTAATATGAATATATCCAATTTAAAATTTTGAAAGTTGCATAGTTGGGAACATATAAACCAACGAAAGATACATTTCAACTCATAAAACTTTTATAACCAAGAAAATAATTTGTGATCTAGTAATTGATCTTGGGTGTATTTATACACTTAAGTACCATGTTTTACCCATATTTGAGCTAAGTTTTGAGAGCAAAGTGTCTTGATTCATATGTTTTATCCTACTTTTGATGCAAATGAGATAACCTATGAGATTAGTACCATCTCAGGTTAAAATGAAGCATATGGAGACATAGGAAGATCATGGAATGCAAAGAACACAAGATGAAAGAAAAATGGCATATCCAGAAGTTGACTTTGCGACGCAACACCAAAGGTGTATGCTAAGCTCCGCACCACGAACCCTAAGGTACGCGTTGAGCTTCTTGCCAAGACCCTTGGGGTGTGTGATGAGTTGTGCACCGCAATCCCCTGGTCTGAGGTAAATTGTTCTTTTAAACTAAGTCTATGGGCATGGGGGTAATTTCACAAGGCCATTATAAACACACAAGCCAAATTTTGAATGTTTGTGACGCAATTTTAGAGCAGAGAAGTGAGGCTAAGCTTATTCCATTAGGGTTCATCTTGTAATCTCTAACAATCTCTTGAATTTTGGTAAGAACATTTTGATTTTTTATGTTATTTCTAATCATTAGTGGCTAAAGCTCCACAGATAGGGTTATGGAAGCCTTGTAATCTTCATTCTAAACTATGAGTTTTTGAGTTTATATTAAAATTGCATTTATATCCTATTCTCTTCAGTTTAATGATTTCTCATGGTTGCAAACTTGAGAGCATGCCTTAAATATATGACTTTCTTGAACAAAGGAGTTTTTGTTAGGAAAAGAGAATAGTGAAAGAAAGTTAGAGTTATTAACCTCTAACTTTATAGATTTATGCCTTAGCTGGATTAATCTCTTGGAGGACGTGTAAAATTATCTTATATTACTTTAAGTTTGAAAAAATTAAAGTGAATCTATCCTTGAAGGTTAATAAATACTTGGATGAAATTTCTATCTACATTTTTTATAATTTCAAATATAAGTATGAACTCACATAACCCATAATTGGAACGAATTGAAATATGAGGGTGAATATAACCCTAGTTTACTATTTCTCCGTATTAAAACACTACAAGAAGATATTTAGATTTCAAAACTGTGATTACTAAATTATTATGTAAATCAACCCCCTCCCTCTTTATTCTATGGAAACTTATGATTAAAAGTCTAGTAATCTACATACAACTTAATTAACACTTTATTTCCTGTGGGATTCAGCCCCAACCTTTATTCGGTTATATATTTGACGATAACCGCTTACGCTTCTATAGAAGAAGTTGTAGTTTGGGCGTATCAAATTTTGGCGTTGATGTCGGGGAATATTATTGTCAATTAATTTTTTGTGCATTAACCGACTCTTATTCAAGTTTTCTAATTATACTTTTGTTTGCTATTTTTATGTTTGCTAGATATTGAGTGTATATGCCACATAACTGATAGTCAACTGATCCTCTAGTACCTTACAATCCTAAAATTCAAAGGACTTTGAGAAGGAATATGAAAGCACAACATGAGGTGGATAGTGTAATGACCTAAATTTTTGATGTTACATGTGAAAAATATGTATTTATTTGGTTTAAATATTTTACCCCTTTCTGTAGTTGTATTGTGGTATTTCTGTAGTATAAAGTTTATTGGCATGGTTCCCAATAAATTTTGATACCATTTAGGCTATATTGTGATTTTTTGAGGCTTCGAGAGCCTCATTATAGACTTATGTGATTATCTTTTGATCCGTGTGACGGATCGCTAAACGAACTACGTCAGTAGATCGGGAACATCAATTTTAGGATGATATCATATTTGGTCTAGTTTTACGGCTTTTAATCTCATTTGGATCCTTGGTTTGGAAATTGTGATTTTGGATTTTAGGGGTCAACTTTGTGAAAATAATACCTTTAGAAAGTCTAATATTGCCATTGAGTTCGAAGCATCAAATTTTGTATGGTTAAATAGTTCATTTATGTATATCAAATTCTGAATGAGTCCCAAGGGCTTGGCAAAAACTTTGAAGAATTTCAAAGTTTCAGCTGGTTTGTGGTGCATCTGCGATCACACCACTTGAGCGGAGACCGCACCACTTGAGTAGAGATCGCACCATGTGGGGTAGACAGGGTAGTGCGATCGCAGTAAAGGTGTTGGAGATCACCACATCCCCTCCTGCTACTAGGGTGTATGATTTCACACCTGGGTATGCTATTACAACCCTTGATAATCTCAGAAGGGTATAAATAGACCCCTTAGGTCACAAATTAGCTCATTTTTTTCACCCATATCCTTAGAGCTTAACCCTAAAATAGTGTGAGAGCTTAAAAGTTAAGAATTTAGGGTTCTTGAGAAGCTAGATTAACGTCTATTTATCTCCAAAACAACTTTGATTATTTATTTTAAAATAGATTTCGAAGGTTTTATCCGGTAAAGTTTAAAAATAGTTTTTCTTTAATTTGGACCTTATTTTTAACTTTATTTGACTTGGGTTTTCAGCTGTATATTCCTAAAACACGGGAAATATGTTTTTGAAATAAAGTTTTGATTTTTCCCTTTTCTTAGAAAAACCCATTTTGGAGGTCTATTTTGACCCCGAACCAAAGGTAGGTAATTTAGGTATCCTTGGCTTTGGTTTGATGCATAGATTCTATATTTCTTGGTTTTAGTTGATTTCATGATCTTTTATGAGACGATATTATGAAATCTTATGAAACCCTCCTCGAGGGATGTGCTAGGGATGAGATATGATATATGAATTTATTATGGGTTAACGAACCCCCATGATTCCCACACCGAGTGACTTACCTTTGTAGGTATATATAAAGGTTGTGTGATAACCTCATGCAACATCATCATCATCATCATTACAATCATCATTATCTTATACATTACACTTACCTTATTGTGTTTATATTGTGTTTGAATTGCCATATTGACTTATCATACTTTATTTGTGCTAGCTTCCATTAATTGTACTTGACAATCTTGTATGTATATGTTCTACCTTGTCCCTACTTGTACGTGATATAATGGATACTTGTATCCTACTGAAGTGAGCCTTCAAGTCATTTATCATATTCTCGCTTATTTGCACAGATATAGCTTCTCCATAGCTTCCCCAAGACTTGTTGGAATCGATAGTTCGATTACCTAGTAGCCTATTTGGTTTATAGAACCATTTTGCCTTTTTGAAGTCTTCAATGGTTCCAATTGGCCACTGAACAAAATAATTAGTAAAAAACACTCAGATAAGGAATCCAACTTCACCAATGCATCTGGAACATTGAAATCTATATGTTTGCATATTTTATTTACTCACATTGGATTTCAGATGCATTCAAAAGTATTGGGTGAAATCTAGAATCAAAATTCCAAGTTTCAGCTATCGACTGAAAGAGGGAGAGATATTGGAATCATGGTAGTTGGGGTGCAAATGCATAAGCCATGATCATAACCTAGTGCGTGTGCACGACTGGGCTTCTTGAGGCCTAGGCAACGCCTATTTAAATGCTTCTTGACCAAGAATTTGGTCATTTATGCCTCTCTCTTAAGCTCTAAAATCCTAATAGAGTGTAAAATCCTTAAAGTCTTATGGGTTGATTGGGATCTTGATTAGCTTGTGTAATCGTGTTTTTCTACGAATCTAGGGTAAGATACCTTCAAGTTTTTGTGTTGATTTCTTGATTTCTAGACCTAAAACCCCAAATGGATTGAGACTTGATTTTATCCCAAATATGATTTCCTTGCTCAAATTTCTTGAGGTTTATAACTCCCTAATGGTATTTTAACAATAGGTTGGTCCTAGAAATTTTTTTTTCGTATGTGGGAACAACTTGAGAGTTTTTTTATGTCATTTTGGACCCATAACACAATGGTACAATATGGATTTTGTTATTCTTATAATAATGCATAGATTATGTTGTTGATAGCTTGGCTCGTGGAAGAAGATTTAAGGAAAAGAAGCCAAAGATTGTTGGTTCGTGAGCTATTTGGACTCAAGGTGTATTAGGCTTGCTTATAGTTAGATTGAGCTTTATTATAGTATAAGTATGATATCTTGACAAGATTGGGTGGGGTTTTAGATGTTAGATTTGTAAATAGTGATGCCTGGGACTAGTTGAAACACTTGGGCTATTAAATTTGTAAAGTGTGATTCTTGACCTATAGCCTAGAAATTTGGTTAGTTGGACCTTAATGTCATGAATAGCATGAGAATACTCTATATACTCTAGTGGAGAGTGACCTTGTTCACTCACCTTAAGAGTATGTTGACCTCTCTATGCTTAGTTGTGTAATAGCTTTAGTGCTTAGGATGACTTAGGAAGAATAATTGAAGAAAAATTTCCCTATAGAACTTGTAAGGATTAGTAAACCCTTAAGGCATAATTTAGATAACTTAGCCTAATTTCAGATCGAAGTTAGACTTATAGAAGAGAACTTTGGGGATTATTAGAAGTGGAACTTGACCCACCTTAAGCTTAAACCATATAACTTCTTTAGTGACCTAGATACTTGATGAATGCCTAGATTATGATTTTTGTAATATGATGGTTAAACCCAGTTGACAGTTTATGCAGGGGGTCAATGTTGGGATAATGTGTATACTTGATTTAGTCTCTTGTTTTCATGATATGGATAGTATTGGAAAGTCTTGTAAATTGAATCTATGATAATGCTATCACTTAACTTATTGGCTAGTTTACTATGTGATCCTTGGATTATGTCACAACTCTTGTTATGGTTTAAGGTTAATAACTAAGCTAATGTTTGTCTAAAAAGAGTCTCTTTGTGTTGGTGTTATGAACCATGTGAGTAAAGAAGGATTCTAGATGGTATATCTATGACTTATAATTAACTTGATAATAATCATATTATGTTTGGAAAAATGGTGATTGCTTACATCATTTAGATAAACATGCCCATGCATCTACACATGTAATGTAATGATGATTAATGGTCATATACCATGGTATGTGTTTCCTCACATCTCTTATACGCCATTGTTGTGGGGTTGTACTTGTTATTGATTTGGCTACATATATATGTGGTTATTATTGTCTTGGTGGTTATTGATCAAGTGATAATGCTCGGTAAATCTGTAGGAGATATTGATGTTATGATGATGCTCAATGAATTTAGAGGATATATTGATGTTATGGTAATGCCCGATGAATCTGCAGGATATATTGATGTTATGATGATGCCCGATGAATCTGCAGGATATATTGATGTTATGATGATGCCCGATGAATCTGTAGGATATATTCATGTTATGATGATGCCCAGTGAATTCAAAAGAGGTAATGATGTTATGATGATGCCCAGTGAATCCGAAGGATACATTGACGTTGTGGTGGTACCATGTATGGTAAGCATATATGAACATATAGATATATGTATAGTTATGTCGTGTATGACTAAGTCCATTTGTGCAATTAAGAAATGGTGTTTTCCTTGGGAAGTTGTTTATCATTCTCTACCATTAATCACTAGTTAAGAGGTGTGGCTCATTTTAACATTAAAAAATAACTTGAATTAAAATATGGAAATTATTGAGTTAAGTAATATTAGGTGTATTTATGCATCCAGTGTTACTATTCTAGCTTATTTAGCTTTGTTTTGAGAATAATTCGTGTGTGTAACGTGTTAATATTGATAAAAATAAGCATTTGAGTGTCCAAGGACATGATTAGAATGTTCCAAGTGTTTTCCAAACAAGTTTGTACTTAATTAAGTCATTTAGAGTTTAATTAAGAAAATTAGTTTTACTAGCTTGATCTAGTTGCATGTCTAGTTTATTTCGTTTGATTCTAATGTGTTTAATTTGTTACAAATGGTTTAAATGTGTAATTATGAGTGGAATAAATTGTTTGTAAGGTACAAAGTATAATTTAAGTAAGTCAATAGTAGAAGCATAAAGTTGAAGATCATTTCGAATTAGCCTAGTCTTAGCTTGTGTTTTGATTCATCGTCATGGATATTGTATTGTTATAATTTCTAATTAGTGGTGTGTGATGTTGAAGGAAGATTGTGCGCTGAATAAGGTGATATATTAATGATATAAAAAGGCTGAAATTCCATGGGAAATACGCCACGATACATGTAACGCCCCGAGAACCTATCCCGAGACATCACATGGTGCTCAAGGCCACACGTGGCCTCAAGCTAACCCTCTAAGCCTGTCATTACCTTTAGAAATATCTACGACACAAATCATCATAAATTAGGGAAGAATAATCATGACATGAACATACTGAGATACGAAGTAATACGGTTCTGTACAAATAAAATACTGAAATCTCTGTACATGCTGGCACACTAGTCTGACAAAGCCTTTACTTCATAGGACTGAGGAGCCATTGGGACAGATCCCTAACTGACGCGTACTAACCTGAAAGTAAATGACCATCTTTAATAAGACAAAATTGGAGACACAGGTCCTCGAACCATGAGAACTCACCAACTGCAGAAATATAGATGAAGGTACTCAAAGATCACTGTCGCAGCTGAGGCTGAGCACCTGAACCTATATCATGAGGAAATATAGAATACAAAAGAGTATGGGAGTCAGTACTTGGGAATGTACTGAGTATGTGGGGGTGGATGCAACATTTTAAATAATATCATAAATGTATAAGGAAATCATGCATGCTGACAATAATAACTCTCTACGCTTGAATTATCTAAAACATTATTTTCGTAAGTCATCAGTAATAACATATGCTTCATAAATCTCATAAATCATTTAACTCAACTCAAACTCTTTGAATCATGACTTAGAGTGACTCGGTATCTCATGGTACTTAGATCATTATGGACGTGGGAGTTTCTTATAACTGACATAACTACACCATGTGAGCCGCATGGAGTCCAACGTTTTTCCCTCCTAAGGAGAGAACCCCACATTGGTAGGGGTGTTTTACTCTTTCCAGAGAGTACAACCTCAATCTCATCATCACAATCTCATACTCGGACTTTGGTCCACAACTATCAATATCAATCCTACGGTGGCACGTAGTTCTGGGGAAATACCAAATTTCCCGCTCGGTGCTAAATACTCCTCCCAGACTCATCTCAGAACGCGTTAGGAAGTCCATCTCAATCAATATCAACTCATGGGTCTATCATGATGACCAAAACAATAGTATATCTCATCAGTAAATCATATACGACTGTGGATTCCTAACTCAACTCAAATTCAAACAATGTTTCTCAAAATCAAGTACATTTGCTTATCAAATCATTTCAAATCCCAAAGCTTCAAGAAAACATCATCAAACTCATTCTTGAATTTCAATTCAAATATCGATATATATATTCAATATTCAAATTTCTCATAGAGAAACACAAATCTTGACACTTATCATAAATCACTTAGAAATCATCAATATATAATGACAATATACATCTCATGGAATAAATACTCAATTTAAGAAGCATGATGGTGAAATAACCATAATTATCAAGATTATTCAACTCAAGTCTCATAAATCATAAATAAAGAAATTTGGGTGTAAACCCACTTGCAAAATCATGTAAATCAATAATAGAAAGTAAATCTTTAGGCACCAGAATGAAATGAGTGTTTTTGTTCAAACCCCACATACCTTGAATTTTGATTTGAAGATGTGGAAACTTGCTTGAAACTTCTTTCTCACACTTTTAGACCAAGACCTTGCTACTTTTGACTTGAGGAACTTAGTTCTCGAACAACTTGAAGAAATTTATGGGAGATTTCTTGAATTCCTTGGAGATGATTTGATTTTTAGGTTTGGAAGAAACCCTAGGTTTCCAGAGAATTATTGAAAGAAATTTGGAGAGAAATATATATATATATATATATATATAAGGCCACAAGGATTGGAAATGACCAAGATGTCCTTTTAAAAAAAAAGCTGAAATTCACTAATCGGGGCTTGTGATGGTCGATCTGACGGTCTGTCAAGTCTCCTGATGGTCCACCAGATCATCCGTTACTCGAGTGCCAAAATTGGAATGTTCTGCCTCGACGTAATGGTCAAAGTGATGGTCCGTTAGGAAACTAACAGACCACCAAGTTGTCCGTCACTCGAGGGCCAGAAATGAGACATTCTGTCTTGACCTGACGAACCCCTTGACGGTCCGTCAACTTTTTTGATGGTCCACCAAATTTTCCATCACATGATGTACTTAAAAAAGAGTTAATTTATTGTCTTGACGGGGCACTTGACGGTCCTCCAGGGACCTGACAGTCCGTCAGGTCGACCGTCAAACCTGGGCGATCTGATATTGTTTAGTAAAACGACCATAACTCCCTCGTCTGATGTTGGATTTCAATGAAATTGGTATCGATGGAAAGCTTATTCAATTCTATACATGAAAAAAAGTAGAAATTAGAGAAATACAAAATGGCTTAAACATCAATCACTTTGGAAGTCATACATATCCACTCAAAAGACGGATTTAGACTTAAGAAACGATCGGGGTATTACAATACAAGAAATTAAAGATGGGACGAGAAATACTTAAGAAAAATTTTGGATGCAATTTCTAGTGTGTGTGTGCGATGAGCGTTCCCTGCACCCTCCATTTCAGTGCAATACACTGTGCAACTCATGCTAAATTCTACTGATTATGCACGACCAACACTTTGTCGACACAATTAAACTTTGTCCTATTTTAATTTAAATTGGTGTACTCAAATAATTGGAGACTAGGGAATCTTGTGGAAATATATTGATCCACATGCCAGTTTATTTTTTTAATCCCACAAACACAAGGATTTAAAGATTATAAATACATACTTGGAAAATTCAGATTTGGTGGACAATTGTGGACACACCTGGGATGTATATTGGAAGATATACGGAGGAATCTACACATATAATTAGGTTTATTATTTTTTATTTAGTTGTTAATTATCATATCATGTATTCAATAATGTGGATCGTGATTATGAATATTATCGGCTAAAAACTCTCATTCCGGGGTTAAAGCCAAGAACATGAGTATTATTATTTTGGATTAAATTCATTTAGTTTTTCTTATCATTATTGGTTGTTTTTTTATGCTTGTTTTAATTATTTTATGGATTGATCGCCCATAAAATACATATATTGTTAACCTTGTGATCTCAGGAGAGGGAATATGGAGATAGAATATGGGAATAAACAAAATATAAATTTTATTCTTTTTTAAAATAAAGAATTCAAATTAGTGTATATGACATAGATGTACTTAGAAGCCTTGCTTGATTCAAATGCAGGATGACAACTTTAATTCACTTAATTGAATTATTACATCCCCGCTCAATGATGTAGTTTTAATGTCCATATTAGGTAGAAGATTAGAAGTTGGAAAACCATGATCATGCAATTAACCCTACGAATCAACAACCAAGATAAGAAAATTAGCAGATGAAGTTCAATAACGTAGTATGATTGTTCGAAGTTCTTTAATCTTGGATTTTAATCCATTGATTCTCCCAAGACTTTTATTTTTACACACTGTTTATTTTATTTTGAGTTTACAATTATTCAACACTTTTTTTTTTGTTACTTGATCTCAATTGTTAAACTAGGATTGGGTAGTTATCAATACAAGTCTCTATGGGATCGATACTTGGCTTCTTGAAGGCCACTTTACTACTTGATAAGACCACGTACACTTGTGTGTGTGCTTGGGTACTGTCAAGTTTTTGGCGCTGTTTCCGGGGAAATGTAATTAGACAACTATCTTATTTTTAGTTTACTTACATTGAGTTATAAATAGTTTAGTTTTTTAGGTCCTTTTTAGTTTCTTTTATATCTCTTTTTATCAAATTTTTCTTGAGATGTTAGTCTTGGATAGATAGTTTTTGAGGGATGATAATTCTTGTCATTATTGTGGAGGACCCAACCATGAGGCTTCTTGTCCAAATTTTGATCCAAGCATTTGGGAGGGCCTATTTGTTTCCAACCTGTGGAGAAACCCACAAGTTGGTATGTGGTTTGTTAGTCTGTATCACTCTGTAGATATGTATTCTTTTAATCTTGATTTAGTCATGCTTATGGGTAATGCTTAAAAGATAACTATGGAGGTAGATGCAGACACGGCTAATAATGATAATAGACTGAGCATTGTTGATAATTATTAAATTGATGCCTAGCATGCAAGTCCATTGATGGCTTAAGTGATGGCATAGACAATTATGGTGCTAATTAGAAAATGGCTTTGGTAAATGAATAGATAATTATGTTGGTGACATGTGGATTTTCCTTATATAAGGTCTAGCAAACTATTAGCTTAAACATAAAATAGAGGTTAGTTAATATAGACAAAATCTGGAGTATAATAATGAGTTACAGATCTATATAACTATATAACTATGTTATGATTGCATTGGTTTCATTGTGTTAACTTGTGGTAGTATAAGATGATTGTGAATCTTAGAGAGAGTCTGTGGCGGTAATATGGAAACCACAGGTTAAAGTGAGTTTTTTAGTTATTTATGCCTTGATATGTTGATAAATTGATCTTTTGGTGCACTCTTCGGTTGTATGGGACACCGTGATGAGTTCTTTTCTTTGTGTCCTTTTGTATGTAGTCCCCGGTGGTATGGAACGCCGTAGTAAGTTCTTTTAATTTATGCTCATATGATTGTATGTGTGTTGAACTTGGTCTTTACATGATTGTTATTGCATATATATTGCTTTACGCTTTCAAAATGATTACTCCATTTATATAACAATTGTGGTATGTGTTGATATGAGATATTGTACTATTGTTCTAGTTGATTAGTTATTTTATACAGTGATATTAGAGAAGACTCAGGTTTGCTTTGGTACCTTGACTTTTAGTTATTGTCTTACTTTAATCATCTTTATATCATGATTTAGCTTAGTCAACCAATGATGCCTACTGAGTACCCGTGTTTTGGTACTCGTACTATGTTTTTATACCTTTTTTTTGTGTAGACTCGTGTACTCATTGCCGCCACTGAGTTGAGATTGTGTTGCGTAGATCTTTTGGAGACAAGGTAAGCTCTTGGAGTTTGAGTTGCACTTTTTCTCTCTATCTTTATTTTGTTTTTTCTATTCAATATGAATGTATAAAACCATTTATGACTATTTAGACTTTGATTTGTAATTCCTATTGTCAAACTTAGATGCTCTTGTACTAATACTATCGGGTTATGGGAATTGGTATCCTAATTTGATTGTTTATTGTGGAACATTATTTCAATGATTGTGTTCATGTATTATGGCCCTTGAAGAGCATTTCTACCAAAGTTACCCTTTGTTTTAGCTCCAGGTTATGGTTGAGTTTGAGTTGGTTTATAGGAGATTTCTTGAGTTTACTCTTTTACAGATACCCAAGACTTTAGCTTCAGCTGGGTGTGATAAAGGTCATAATACCTAACCTCATTGTGTGTCCATATTTATAGATCAGGATGGGCCTCCCTAAAGCCCCATTCCCACACTCGAGCCATAGGTTCCTCCGCTATAGCGAACGGTAGGCCAGGGACTAGCCCAGGATCCACCAGGTTTCATTTCCTCTTCTTCCCTTAGATATGCTCTGGTTCACCTATTAGGTATAATTGATAGTTTGCATACTATTGAGGCAGAAGTTCAGCCTACAGTTGTAGCTCCTGGAGTTGAGGTTCCTTCTATTCCGACAGTTTTTCAGCCGACAGTCGCCCAGCCAGTTATGACCCATCCTGCTATGTCTGTTGAGGAGCAGAAAATTCTAGTTAGGTTTTTGAAGTTGTCTCCACCTCAGTTTTTCGGTGCTCCTGGAGAGAATGCATTTAAGTTTCTGATTGC
The DNA here is from genome assembly GCF_002878395.1 of Capsicum annuum. Lineage (NCBI taxonomy): Eukaryota > Viridiplantae > Streptophyta > Magnoliopsida > Solanales > Solanaceae > Capsicum > Capsicum annuum. Next base: position 126,520,792 of record NC_061120.1, read on the forward strand.
TTATGAGGATAAGCTTCATGGATTAGGACTTGTTGAGACTCGTGGTGTGGATTATGCAATATTTTAGTTAAACTTGTATACTCAACATTGGTGGAGAGGTTTTGTGAGTTTTAGGCTAGTTGGTTCTTCTCCCTTTTCATGGACTCAGTTCTTTGAGATATTCTTGGAGAAGTATATGCACCACTGCCTTAGGGATTGTTTGAGAGATAATTTCACTAGATTAGAGTAGGGTTCTATGACAGTTGCTGAGTATGAGGCTCATTTCCATAAGTTGGCAAGACATACGATTTCTATCTTGGATACTGAGTATGAGAGAGTTTGCTTCTTTATGACAGAATTAAGACTTTCTGTTCGAATAGCGACCCAGAGTTTAGTTGTTGCAGGTAGGACTTTTGCTGATGTTTCTGATCATGTTAGAGTGATAGAGGACATGCATAATGAGAGTCGTGATAAAAGGCCCAAGTATGAAGGAAGATTTGGTGGGAGCCGTAGTAGTCCTGATTCAGAGGCAGTACTCCTTATATTAGGCATCCATTGCGTTCATCTTTTTAGCCTTAGATTCAAACTAGTTGACTAGTTCAGGCATCTCTTTAGACCACCAATGAAGGTTAGTTTGGTATTAGTAGTCTCCCTAGTAAGGGCGGTGATCAGTCTTTGAGAGGTTTTTCTGTAGGCCATACTAGACGCGGTGATTTCTTCAGTTTGGCCAGATCTGTGAGTTCTGATTCTGCTTGTGATTCTTCTTTTACTTGTGGACTTCTTATGATACAAGTCAAATGGCTGTCTTAGCTTTCGATGATATCCTTCAAAGTCACTACGTGAAGAACCAAGCTTTGGTTGTATGGTGGGCACAAGATCATACTTAGAGGGGTCATTTTGAGCATGCCATTGGACAAACTCAAGTGTGAAAGATTGCTTGGACCTTTGAAGACTTGAGGACTCTCGGGTTGGACTTCATTTAAGGCATTTTGGTCACTTAGCCTTAAGGGCATTTCAAATAATTCATATTATTTTCCAACACACCAAGGCCACCCCTTGGCCATTAAGGGTGTCTTGGTCATTTTTCCATGTAATAAGCTAGGCTACATATAGTCTCTTTTAGGTCTTTTCTTACTAGTTTATGAATGATGAAACATTGAAATATTGAAATTTCTCTTTTTGAGAGTAGAACACCTTAGTGTACTCTTAGTTAGGACTTAGAATAGCCATTGTAGTTTAGGGCTTGGAAAATCCAATATTGATATTTACTTAGAAACAGTGGTTCTTGAGGTGAGTTGATTCCCTTAGCGGTCACCGTAAGAACATCGGTACTTGATTATTGCGACTTTGAGGGTAACTACATTTAATACACGTATTGGTTCTTATTGTTTCATAAGATCTTATGTCATCTTGCCTATCCTTTATCTTATTTCACTTTGTACGTTTGTATATTTTCTTTTTTATCTCGTGTGTTTATCTTGGTGCCGTGACTTATCTCTTTCTCTCAGTTTCTCCTTGTGCTGTGGACTATTTTAGCACTTCGTACGTTGTTTCCTTATCGTTTGGTATCAGATAAAGGATTAATTTCATTCCCATGGTATCAATCTTGGGCTGGTTAACTTGAAAAATAAAAAAAAAGTGTTGGAAGACTGAAAATCTCAAAAAAAGAAATCTGTCCCGTTTTAGTATTTTGGCTGAGATTTTGAACTTGGATTTAGGATATTTTTTTTTAGTATGTTTTGTTTGTTTCTAGTGTTAGGTTCTTGTTCTCTAGCACTAAGTGTGTCTAGACTCGAAGTTTGAGCCATTTATGAGTTGTTCTTGAACTTTGAAAGTTGCTGTTTTTTCAGGATTGGTGGCTTGAAAGTGTATTGTTGATGTTTGTGGTTGAAATTTGGTTTTGAAATTGTGGTGTTGTTGTTGTGGATTTCAATGTGATCTAAAAGAAACAAAAATCATTTAATTTGGAGCTCATTTAGGTTGGTTTCCATTCTTGAATGTTTTTGTTGTTCTTGTTGTTCTTCATGTATTATTGAGCAAGAACACTCAAAGAGGTATTGTTTAATCTAAAAGGGTGAAGAAAGGAGTGTGTTCTTGTGTTTGTCTTAAAAGACAGAATCCTAAGACATTCAAAAGGGAAAGGGTACAAAAGGGCTTTCAAAAGTCTTATTTACCAAAAGGGAGTAAAAGCTTGTCCAAAGACTAACAAAAAAGGAAAGAGCCAACAACCTTTCAAAAGGTGTCTTATCAAAAAGGTGAAAAGAAGTCAAACCTTTTTGAAATTGAAAAAGAGGCTCCAAGTCATGTTGTTTCCCTCCCAAACCTGATTTTTACCATTCCAAATTAAATTTTGACCAATCCAAATTGCAAACTTCCATGTCACTAAATTTCCACATCATAAAACTGCCACATCATCACCCTCGAAAAACAAACTTAGGCTCAAATTTTGGATTTCTTAGTTTTTTTTATTGTTCCTTTAGTTTCGTTTGTTGCTCCTAATACTAATTAACAAACTAGTAATTGTCTACTAGGTTGTAGATTAGTTGTTGAGTCCATTTCTTTCATGTCTTCGTTATTTATGTGCTTTTTCTCATTTTTAAACTCATCGTAACTTCTTTGTTTCAAGTTCTTAAGTAAATTTTGTTTTGTGTCTTGAGTCAATCAAACAAGAATCTATTCTGGTCGCCAAGTAAAATAGACATCTTATTGACTATCGGAGTATAAGCAACTTTCAATATTGGCTGCTTCAATTGTGAGAATCATAAAGGTGAGTGTATATGAGTGTCGGTAAGGAGCTTTTACTACAAATCTTGTTTGTTGTTGTCTTTTGGTTTAGGTACCATGAGTGCCACTAATCTTGATGTCACATTTGATCGCATTAAAGACAATCTTCAAGATATGAAATGGCACGTCGAAAGGCTATGCCAATTGTTAGCTAAGCTTTTCCCTCAAAATCCAATTCCTCTTATCCAAACAACTTGCGATGAGAGCTTCTTGAAGGAAGTTTCTGCCCAAGTTCTTGAAGGACCTTTACACCGAGGTAAAGACGAACATACTAATGAACTTCAAGGTAAAATGACTAACTCTTAAACTTTTGTGCATGTGAATAATGATCATGTGGCTAATAAGCCATTGAGTGTGAGTAGTAACTTACCTATATGTGAGTGTATTGATTCTTTGCCATTTGTGGATGATGTACATATTGTGTGAGTGGATACACTAGTTAATCCTATAGATGACCAAATTGACTCTTCTTATAAGGTCGATTTGTATCCAGCTAGTGTTAAAGCTATTGTGTTGAATGAAAGTACATCGTCGTGTGAAAATTGTGTTGACCAACATGTGTGTAAAACTTGCCCCCCACTTGAGGTTATGTGTGATGTGATTAATGAATCTCAAGTGAGTGAAGAATTTAATAATGTTGGCCAAGGATATAGGAGTGAACCCGAGAGCTCTTCTTGGGGTAATCTTGTTCTTGAAACCTCCTTGAAACTCAATATTGATCTTTTAGATAGTGAGGAACTTGCTTATTCCAAATCTGTCTGTGGGTTAGATAAAGCCCTCTTTTGGTATAATGTCTTGTTTAAAGATGATATAAACACTCCTACTGAGCCTAGTGGTGAAGATTATGGTATAGCTTGCCTTGGAGGCTATAGCATATATACTAACCCACTATGGTGTGACAATATTCCTCCTAAAGATAGAAATCTCTTCTTGGAATATGAGAGTACTCTTAAGGGCAAAGAATGTGTGGTCTTGGAAGCTACTCCTTCTTCTACTTTGTGTGACTTTATTATTAAGAGTACTCATGGTGATGGTTGGAAACTAGTAGTAAGTACACATGAGTGCACCTTAGTAAAAGTTGTGATACCTTTATCTACTCTATACTTGCTTTGGATTGTATGCATGCTATTGTAGATAGTCTGTCGTTTAGTTTAAGTGGAGACCACGGGAAAGGTTGGTGTTGTCTATACCCGTATGTATGGCCACTCTTTCTATTTGGCCCCGGTGGCAAATGTAGAAATGGTAATGTTGGTACACCCAACTTGTTGCTTATTCTACATGGCAAGCAAAGTGTCTCTCTTGATGAATCCCATAACCAAATCCTTTGTACATCTTTCTTTGAGTTTTTAATATTCCCTTCAAAGTATCCTTGATTATACTCCAAGTATGTGCCACCTTAGCGTAAAGATGTTTATTATTGTGCTAATCCTAACCCTCATGCCATGAGGATGTTGTGTTTGTTTGTCCTTTCTCTAGTTTTGCAAGGTACAGATTCGAGGTCTAATTCTTTTCAAGAAAGGGGGATGAAATAAGTCAAATGGCCACCATAGCTTTCGATGATTTCCTTCAAAGTCACTACGTGAAAAATCAAACTTTGGTATTATGGAGGGTACATGATCATACTTGGAGGGGTCATTTTGAGCATGTCATTGGACAAACCCGAGTGTGGAAGATTGCTTGGACCTTTAAAGACTTGAGGACTCTTGGGTCGGACCACACTTTGTTGGTTCATGGTTTTGGCTCCCTTCATTAAGGGAATTTTGGTCACTTAGCTTTAAGGGCATTTTGGATAATTGATATTATTTTCCAACACACCAAGGCCGCCCTTTGATCATTAAGGGTGTCTTAGTCATTTTGCCATGTAATAAGCTAGGCTATATATAGTCTATTTTAGATCTTTTCTTACTAGTTTATGAATGATAAAATATTGAAAGATTGAAAGTCCTCTCTTTGAAAGTAGAACCCCTTAGTGTAGACTTAGTTAGGGATTGGAATGGCCATTGTAGCTTAAGGCTCGAAAAAGCCAATATTGATATTTGCTTAGAAATGGTGGTTCTTGAGGTGAGTTGATTCCCTTAGCTATCACCGTAAGAAGATTGGTGTTTGATTATTGTGACTTTGAGGGTCTCTTCATTCAATATATTTGTTGGCTCTCATTATTTCGTAAGATCTTATGTCATCTTGCTTATCCTTTATCTTATTTTACTTTGAATGTTTGTATCTTGTCTTTTTTATCTCGTGTGTTTGTGCTATTGCCGTGACTTGTCTCTATTTTTCTCTTGGTTTTTCCTTGTGTTGTAGACTATTTTAGCACTTCGTAGATCATTTTCTTATCATTCCTGGTCATTTCTCTTGAGATTTCCTTGGTTGTAGGCCGATGGTTATTTCAGCCCAGAGTGCTACTCTTATTAGGACAGTTTATCCCTCAGGTAGTGGTGGTTCGTAAGAACGTCGGGGTGGTTATCAGGGTGCTTAAGGTGGCACTCAGGCAGGTAAGACAGAAGGTTCGTCAGTTGTCCAGCCAGGTGGTAAGCGTGGTTAGTTGTCTATAGTACCTGCTAGACCCGAGGCTGAGACTTTGGATACTATTGTGATAGGTACGATTTTGGTGTGCCCCAAGTCGGCTCTTGCTTTATTTGATCCCAGATCTGCTTATTCCTATATATCTACTTATTATGCACCACGGTTGGACTTGACTAGTGATTTATTATTTGTGCCATTACGTATATCTAGCCCCATGGGTTATTCTTTAGTAGTGGATTGAGTGCTCAGATCATATGTTGGGAAAGTTAGTAGTGTTGATACTTATGTTGATCTTATTATTTTAGATATGTTGGATTTCGATATGATTTTAGGCATGGATTGGTTATCCCACTATCATGCGGTTATGGATTGTTTTGCTAAGACTATTACATTAACCATGCCCAGTATACCCCTAGTGGTGTGGCAGGGAGCGGTTAGCCGTGAATTGATGGGGATTATTTCTTATATTTGTGTTAAAAGGATTATATTGAGGGGTTGAGAGTCTTATCTCACTTATCTGTGTGATACTCATGTATAAAGTTCATCGCTTAACTCCGTCCCTGTTGTTTGTGAGTTTCCTGATGTGTTTTTAATCGACCTGCCTGGTATTCCCCCTGATAGTGAGATTGAGTTTGTTATTGACCTTAAGCCTAACACCCAACCTATTTTTATGCCACTTTACCATATGGATCCTGCTAAGCTTAAGGAGGTGAATTTTCAACTCCTGGATCTCTTTGGTAATGGTTTCATTAGACTAAGTGAGTCCCCGTGGGGAGCTCTTATTTTGTTTGTAAAGAAAAAGGATATTATGATGCACATGTGTATTCATTATTGGCAGCTTAACAAGGTGATGGTGAAGAAGCGTTATCCTATGTGACACATTAATGATCCGTTCGACCAGGTTCAGGGCATAGCCGTGTTTTCTAAGATAGATTAGAGGTCTAATTATCATCACTTGAGGATTCGGGCTGAGGATATCTCGAAGACATCCTTTAGGACACGTTATGGTCATTATGAGTTCATGATGTTTTTGTGCTAACTAATGCCCCAGCCATGTTTATGGACTTAATGAACTATGTGTTCAGACCCTATCTAGACTCTTTTGTTATTTTGTTTACTGATGACATTCTTACATACTCGAGGAATGGTGAGGAGCATGTACAACTCTTGAGGATTGTGCTTCAAACTTTGTAAAAAAAAGAATGTAATTTTTGCCAAGTTCTCCAAGTGGGATTTTTGGCTTGAGTCAGTATCATTTGTTGGACATGTGGTGTCCAAGGTAGGTATTATGGTAGAACCGACTAAGATCTCGGTGATTCGTGATTGGGCTAGACCTATATCTCTAATTGAGATTTGCAGTTTTATTGGTTTAGCTTATTATTATAGGCATTTTGTTGAGAGCTTTACTACTATTTTAGCCCCTATGACTAAATTGACTAAAAAAGAAGTTCCTTTCTGATGGTCTGAGGAGTGTGAGTTGAGCTTTGGAAAGCTCAAGAATTGTCTTACTTCTGGTCTAATATTAGCTCTTCTAGTTGATGGTGAGGGATTCACTATGTTTTTTGATTCTTCTGGAGTTGGTCTTAGTTTTGTGTTGATGCAACAGGGTCGCGTTTTCTTATACTTTTAGACAACTTAAAGTGCGTGAGAGAAACTACCCCACTAATGATTTGGTGTTGACAGCGATAGTTTTTGTGCTCAAGAATTGGAAGCATTATTGTATGGTTTGATTGTGAGATTTTCACCGATCATCATAGCCTTCCGTATCTTATGACCCAGTGGGATCTTAATGCTCGCTAGCACAGATGGATGGACTTGTTGAAAGATTATGATATTTCCTTCTTGTATCATCCAGGTAAGGTAAATATAGTAGTTGATGCCTTGCATCACAAGCCAGTAAGTATGGGTAACTTGGCTTGTATAGCAGTTGCTCAGAGGCCCTTGGTATAGTACATTCAGTCCTTGGCAAATTTGATGGTTCATCTTGATATTTTTGATCTTACGAGGATTTTGGCTTGTGTGGAGGCGAGGTCTTCCCAATTTGAGCAGATTCATCATCACTAGTATGAGTATAGTAAGTTGTGTTTTCTCTGTGATCAGGTTGCAAGAGGTGAGTCTGGGATACACACTGTTGACTCCATGGGTATTTTGAGGTTTTAAGGTTGTATTTATGTTCCTCTATTCGATGGATTGATTTATTCGATTCTTTATGAAGCTCACAACTCTAGATATTCTATTCATCCCAGTACAACTAAGATGTATAGATATTTGAGGCAAATTTATTGGTTGGACAGGATAAAGAGAGATATGGAAAACTTTATAGCTCGTTGCATATGTTGTCAGCAGGTTAAGGCCAAGTATCAGCATCCCAATGAATTTACTCAGAGGTTACCCATTCCGGCATGGATATGGGAAAGGATTACTCATGATGGTATTTAGGTTATTGTGGTTTGTTTGACCAAGTCGGTCCATTTTATTCCTATTCAGATGACCTTCAGTGCTGAGAGATTTTCCCATATTTATGTTTGAGAGATAGTTCATTTGCCTAGGGTGCCTGTTTCTATCATATCGAATTGTTGTTCTATATTTACTTTGAGATTTGGAGAGAATTTTAAGGGGAGCTAGGTACTCGAATGGGTTTGAGTACATCGTTTCATTCGTAGACTGATGGTCAGTCCAAACGGACTATTCAGGTGCTTGAATATACGCTCTAAGCCTGTACTATGGATTTTAGAGGATAGTGGTATTAGTACATAGCACTGGAAGAGTTCACATACAACAATATTTACCATTCAAGCATTGAGATGGCGCCTTATGAGGCTTTGTACGGTAGGAGATATCATTCTTTGATAGGGTGGTTTGAGACTTTTGAGGTCAGACCCCATGGTATAGATTTGCTTTAGGACTCATTAGATAGAGTCAGAATGATTTAGGATAGGCTGAGATCATCCCAGAGTAAGTAGAAGGCCCTATGCCGATCATAGGCTCCATACCTTGAGATTAGAGTTGGTGATCGTATGTTCCTTCGTGTTTTGTTTATGAGATGTTTGATGAGATTTAGAAGAAAGGGTAAGCTTAGCCCTCGCTATATTGGTCCTTTTGAGATTCTCCATATAGTTGGCGAGCTAGCCTATGAGTTAGCTTACCTCCAGATTTTACAGTTGTTCATCTAGTTTTCCATGTCTCATACTACAGAAGTACATTCCTAATCCTTCTCATGTTCTTATATAGGATTTAATCTAGTTAGATGAGCAGTTGACCTTTTGGGGGGAGCCCGTGCTTATATTTTCTAGTGATGTAAGACGGCTACATACTAAAGAGATTTTTATAGTAAAGGTTCAGTAGAGGTTCCTCCCAGTAAGAAGGCTACTTGGTATATAGAGAGTGTAATGCGGGCCCAGTATCCTCATTTGTTTAGGACATCAGGTATTTTTCTTCATCTTTAAGTTCCTTAGTAGTGGATATTGTAATGACCCTTCAGGTCATTTCTTGTATTCTCGCTTATTTTCACCTATAAGCTTCTCCATAGCTTCCCCAAGTCATTTATGACTTGCTGGAACCAATTGTTCGATTAGCTAGCAGCCCATTTGGTTTTTAAAACCATTTTTCCTTTTTGAAGTCTTCGATGGTTCTAATTGGCCACCGAACAAAAACTTTAGTAAAACAACCTTGTATGTAGAATTCGACATCGACACTGCATCTGGAATGTCGAAATCTATTTGGTTACATATTTTATTTACTCGTATTGGATTCCGAATGCATCTTGAAGCATTGTCTAAGACTTGGAATCAAAATTCCAAGTTTCATTTATCGGCTAAAAGAGTGAGAGACACTGTAATCATGGTAGGTAAGGTACGAACACGTGTACTTGATCACGCTTTTTGAGGCCTAGCCGAGGCCTATTTAAATGCTATCTTGATTAAGAATTTGGTCATTTGTGCCTCCCTCTTAAGCTCTTAAAATCAAATAGAGTGTAAAATCCATTAAGTCTTATGGGTTGATTGGGAGCTTGAATAGCTTGTGTAATCGTGTTTTTCTAAGAATCTAAGGTAAGATTCCTTCAAGATTTAGTGTTGATTTCTTGATTTCTAGGCCCAAAAGCCCAAATGGATTAGGCTTGATTTTAGCCCAAATATGATTATTTTGCACAAATTTCTTGAGGGTTATAACTCCATAATTATTTTTGAACAATGGGTTGATCTCGAAAACTTGTTTTCCATATGTGGGACCTACTTGGGGGGTTTTGGTGTCATTTTTAACCCATAGCACAATGGTGCAATATGGGTGTTGTTATTCTTGTAACAATGCATAAGCTATGTTGTTGATAGCTTGGCTCGTGGAAGAAGCTTCAAATAAAAAGAAGGTAAAGATTGTTGGTTCATGAGTTATTTGGCCTCAAGGTAGGTTAGATTTACTTTTAGTTAGATTGAGCTTTATTGTAGTATAACTATGATATCTTGACAAAATTGGGCGGGGTTTTAGATATTTGATTGGTCAATGGTGATGCTTGGGATTAGTTTAATTACTTAGGCTATTGAATTTTTAAAGTGTGATGCTTGACCTATAGCCTAGAGCCTTGGTTAGTTGGACATGTAATCTCATAAATAGCATGAGAATACTCTAGTTACTCTAGTAGATAAGACTGACCTTGTTCACTCACCTTAGCAGTATGTTAACATATATATGCTTAGTTGTGGAATGCCTTTAGTGCTTGGGATGACTTAGGAAGAATACTTGAAGAAGTATTGCCCTATTAAACTACTAAGGATTGGTAAGCCCTGTTGGCATGATTTAGATAACTTAGCCTAATTTGGGGTCGAAGTTAGACGTGTAGAAGAGAACTTTTGTGATTATTAGAAGTGGAACTTGACCCACCTTAAGCTTGAACCGTGTAACTTCTTTAGTGACTTAGATACTTAACTAATGCCTAGATTATGCTTTTGGTAATATGATGGCTAAAACTGGTTTATAGTTTATGTATGTGGTCATTTTGGGATAATGTGACTTGACTGATTCTCTTGTTGTCATGATATGGATATCTTTGGAAAGTCTTGTAAATTGAATATATGAATATGCTATCATTTAACTTATTGGCTACTTTACTATTGAGCCTTAGATTATGTCATTGTTATGATTCACGCTTAATAACTAAGCTAATGTTTGTCTAAAATGAGTCTCTTTGTGTTGGTGTTGTGAACCATGTGAGTAAAGAAGGATTCTAGAAGGCATATCTATGACTTATAATTAACTTGCTGATAATCATGTTAACTTTGGAAAAGTGCTGATTGCTTACATCATTTAGATAAACATGCCCATCCATCTACATATGTAATGTAGTGATGATTAATAGTCAAGTACCATGGTATGTGTTTTCTCACATCTCTTATATGTTATTGATAAGGGCTTGTACTTATTGCTACATATGTGTGTGTTTATTGTTGTCTTGGTGGTTATTAATGACGTGATGATGCCCGATAAATTCGAAGGAGATATTGATATTATGATGATGCTAGGTGAATCCAAAGAAAATATTGACATTATGATGATGCCTAGTAAATCTGGAGGATATATTCATGTTATGATGATGCTCGGTGAATACCAAGTATTTATTGATGTTATGATGATGCCCGGTGAATCTGGAGGATATATTAATTTTAGATGATACCCAATGAATCTGCAAGATATATTGATATTATGATGATGCTCGGTAAATCGAAAAGAGGTAATAGATATTATGATGATGCCCAGTGAATCTGAAGGATATATTGACGTTGTGGTAGTACCATGTATGGTAAGCATATACCTACAGATATATGTGTAGTTATGCCAGGTACGACTAGGTCTGTTTGTGGACTTAAGACTTGATGTTTTCCTTGAGAAGTTTATATTCTCTACCATTAATCACAAGTTAAGAGGTGTGGCTCTTGTTAACATTAAATATTAACTTGACGCAGTATATTTTGATTATTTTGTGAAGGCTAATTGATTAGTGTATGCAACTAAGGACTCACCTAGTGATTATATTGGATTTGCATAAAGGGTTATGTTATGGAATATTGCCTAGTAAAATGGTTTATGTGATAACTAGTTGCCTCTAATAAGTGGTTATATTACTTGATGGCTTGAAGCCTAGAAAACTATTTAATGGACCTTATTAGTTAAAACATGGTAACTTATAGTTATGGATGAGACGCAGCTAATAATGATAATAGACTTAGCATTGTTGATAATTATTAAATTGACGTCTAGCATGCAAGGCCGTTGGTGGCTTAAGTGACGACATAGACAATTATGGTGTTAGTTAGAAAATGACTTTGGTAAATGGTTAGATAATTGTGTTGGTGACATGTAGCTTTTCCCTGTAAGAGGTCTAGAAAACTAGTATCCTAACCATATAATAGAGGTTAGTTAATATAGACTAGATATGGAGTATATTAATGAGTTAGACATCTAAATAACTATATAACTATGTTATGATTGTATTGGTTTCATTGTGTTGACTTGCGGTTGTTGATGATGATTGTGGATCTTTCTGAGAGTCTGCGACAAAAATATAGAACTATGGGTTAAAGTGAGTTATTTAGTTATTTCTGCCTTGATATGTTGATAAATTGATCTTTTGGTGCACTCTCCCGTGGTATAGGATGCCATGATGGGTTCTTTAGTTTGTGTCCTTTTGGATATACTTCCCAGTGATAGGGATGCCGTGATATGTTCTTTTACTTTATGCTCTAAGGATTGTATGTGTATTGAACTTGATCTTTACGTGATTGTTATTGTATGTATGTTGCTTTACTCTTCCGAAATGATTACTCCATTTATACAACGATTGTGGTACGTGTTGATATGAGATATCATACTATTCTTCTTGTTGATTAGTTATTTTATATAATGATATTGAGAAAGACTCAGGTTCGCTTTGGTACCTTGACTTTTAGTTATTGTCTTACTTTATGTCATGATTTAGCTCAGTCATCCGATAATGCCTACTGAGTACTCGTGTTTTGGTACTTATACTATACTTTTGTACCTTTTTCGTTGCAGACCTGAGTAGTAGTTTTCGCGCTGAGTTAAGATCATATTGCATAGATCTTTCAGAGACAAGGTGGGCTTTTGGAGTTCAAGTTGCCTTTTTTCCTCTCTATCTTTACTGTGTCTTTTGTATTCAAGACAAATGTATAAGAATATTTATGTCTTTAGACTTTGAGTTGTACTTTCTATTGTCAAACATAGATGCTCTTGTACTGATACTATCAGGTCTTGGGAATGGGTATCCTAAGTTGATTGTGTATTGTAGAATATTGTTTCTATGATTGTGTTCATGTATTGTGGCCCTTATCGGGCATTTCTACCAAAGTACCCCTTCGCTTTATCTCTAGGTTATGGTGTTGGCTTACCTACTGATGGGTGTTAGTAGGCATCACGACTCATAAATTAGGTCGTGACATCTACCTGGTCATATTTTTGAAATATATGATATATATATATATTAGAATTGTTTGTGCAAGCAGTGTGGGATACCATTATGGGACATTTTTTATTATAGGTGACGTGCCCTTAATGTGTAGTTTGTATGTCTTATTTTCTACTTTGCATAGTCGGCCTATAATACCTATTGAGAATAGGTGGACCATACTCAGTACTGCTGTACCTTTCTGGTGCAGATTCAGGTTTGGTTGCACCCCATATTGCTTAATTTGGAAGATTATTGAAGCTTTCAAGGTAATGGTTGACTTTCAGGCATCCGGATATATTCTGCTATCTTTCTTATAGATTATGTCTTTACTTCCATTATAGAGACATAGTTCCTCTTGTATTTAGACATGTTATGTATTTTTTTTGGATTTGAGTTGTACCAGATACATTCTTATACTATTGATAACAGGTTTTAGGAGTTATGATTGTATTGTGTATTATATTTTTCCCATATTTATTATACTTATATGTTTCGACTTTATTCTAGAAGTCTTACTTTGGGTTTTTTCTATCTTTTAACCATTTCTATATTAGTTTGGTAATAGGCTTACTCTTCAAGTTTCTAAACAATGAGTACCATCATGACTCTTGATTTTGGGTCATGAAAAATTAGTATTAGAGTAGCCAGATTCATTGGTCTCATGGTGTAAAATTGAGACTTCTAATAGAGTCTCGTGGACTGATGCATAGAAGCCCGTTTCTATGTTTAAAAGGCTATAGTATGTCTTTAGGAAACTTTCTTTATTGTATTCTTCTTTGTGCGAATTTCTTGTATACCTTGTGTTCTGAGTTATGTTTCACTCTTTTTGTATAGATTGTGTTAACTAGGTCCCATGATGTTAGAGACGCAGAGCCTTCTCCCATAAGGCAAGCCTCGAGTTGTAGATGAACTCGAGGGAGTGGACGGGCCCATGGTTCAGCCCCATCTAGAGATTTATACCTTACAGTATGAAAGATCGGGATATAAGATGAGTTTGATCGCTTGGAGAAGGGGTCCATAACTGTAGTTGAGTATACGACACGCTTTTATGTCTTGTCCAAATATTTTTATGCTATTATTTCCACCGAGTATAAGAAGATTCAGAAGTTTGTAAAGGGTTTAAACGTCTCTCTTCGGTTGGCTACATCTCATATGGTTATGTTTAAAGTGTCCTTTCGGAGTATAGGTGATCATACAAAGATGACTGACGGTATTCTTCGAGCATCTCTAGATGGCACTGATAAGGTGCACTATTTTGGTGAGTTTAGAAATTAGACTCCTCATGGTAGAGATTTTAGAGATTCTCATAAATATCAAGGTTGGATTGTACAGGTGGCCTTACAGAGTTTAGGTGGTGGATATTCTATTTTAGTAGTTTAAAATAGCCATCGAGGCCCAGTGGTATCTTTTTTTATTGAGGCAGGCCATAAATCTTATTTTGTGTGTCATGAGGCTGGCCATTTGGCCAAGGACTATCCCCTCCATATGAATAGAGCTACTCTTATTTTAGCTATGAGAGGTAAGGGTACTATTATAAGAGCGAGAGGTAGAGGTGGTAGAGCTCGCAGCAGAGGTCGAGGGGCTATTCAGCCAATTGTTGGTAGTGACCACTATTATGCTTACCAGCCAGACTTAAGGCAAAGGGTTCAAATGTTGTGGTCACATGTATCATTCCTATTTATTTCAAATCTACATCTATGTTATTTGTTCTCGGGTCTACTTTTTCTTATGTGTCCATATATTTTACTTTGGATTTTGATTTTGTTATTGAACCTATTTCCATGTCTATTCATGTATCTACCCCTATAGGAGATTCTTTAGTGGTGGATCGGGTGTACTGATCTTGTGTTGTGACTTTATCTGGCTGTGAGTCTGAATAGGTATGCTTGTACTAGATAAGGTGACTTTATCTGGCTCCTTATCATGTTGTCTTAGACTATTTCGTAAGATGGTGACGTTAGCTTCATTGGGTGTGCCAAGTATAACATAGAAGGGTGTGCTTCATTCAGGTCCTAAGAGGATTATATCCTATGTTATGGCTCGTAGATCTGTTGAGAGGGGATGTTTATCTTATTTGGCTCATATTCATGATGCTAGTATTGTTTCATATCCTTTCTTGGATTCTGTTTGTGTTGTCCATTGGTTTATAGATGTGTTCCCTATAAATTTGCTTGGTATGCCTCCAGACCATGATATTTATTTTTCCATTGATGTTGAGTGGGGCACTAAGAATATTTCTATTCTTTCTTATAGAATGGCCCCTGCCGAGTTGAAGAAATTAAAGGATCAGTTGCAGGAGTTGTTGAATAAGGGGTTTATCTGACCTAGTGTATCACCTTGGGGTGCACCTATCTTGTTTGTGAAAAAGAAGTATGGGTCTATGCGTATGTGTATTGATTATCGGTAATTGAACAAGGTGGTGGTTAAGAATAAGTATCCACTTCCACATATTAAGGGTTTATTTGATCAACTTTAGGGTGCTGCAATATTTTCAAAGATTGATTTGAGATCCAATTATGAACAGTTGAGTATTAGAGCTTCGGATATTCAAAAAATAGCTTTTCGAACTCGATATGGTAATTATGAGTTCTTGGTCATGTCCTTTAGGTTAACCAATGCCCCAACTATATTTAAGGAGTTAATAAATTAAGTATTTCGATCGTATATTGACTGCTTTGTTATTGTATTGATAGATGATATCTTGTTTATTCTAATACTGAGGTTGAGCATGAGGATCATTGATGGATTGTGCTTCAAAGATTGATGGATGAGAGGTTGTATGCCAAGTTCTCAAAGTGTGAGTTTTGGTTGGAGTATGTTTCTTTTTAGGTCATGTGGTGACTAAGAAAGGTATTATGGTTGATCCAACCAAGGTTGCAGCAGTTCGTGAATTGGATAGACCTACTTCGCCCACCGATATTAGGAGTTTTATTGGCTTGGTAGGTTATTATTGGTGTTTTGTTGAGGGTTTCTCATCTGTTGCAGCTCATTTGACTTAGTTGACTCAGAAGAAAATTTCTTTCCAATGGTTCGATGCTTGTTAGGAGAGCTTTCAAAAGCTCAAGGACTTGTTGGCTTCAGTTTTTATCTTGACTTTACCCAAGAAGAGCATAGGTTTCACCATGATTTATGATGCTTTGGGTGTTGTGTTGATGCAGGAGGGTAAGGTGATTGCTTATGCTTCTCATCAGTTAAAGCCCCTTGTGAGGAGTTACCCTACCTATGACTTGGAGTTTTGCATTGTTGTTTTTGCTTTAAAGTTGTGGAGCCACTATTTGTTCGAAGTCTATTGTGCAATTTTCTCAAATCATCATAGACTTCAGTAATTCTTCACCCAGTAGGATCTTAATATAAGGCAGTGTTGTTGGCTTAAGTTGCTTATGGATTATGCCTTGACTATTCTCTATTGTTCAGGCAAGGCTAATATGGTTGCAGATGCCTTAAGCTGAAAGTCGACTAGCATTGGTAGCTTGACGTATCTTTTAACCAAGGAGAGGTTTTTGGCCTTAGAAGTTTAGTCTTTATCTAACCAAATGGTTAGGTTTAGTATTTCGACACCTGGGTGTGTTTTGGCGTTCATAAAGGATAGATCTTCTTTAATGGAGGAGATTTGGGCTCATCAGTTTGACAATACGAGTTTGAGATCAATTTGAGATAAGATGTTGGATGGTGATTTTAAGGAAGACTCACTTGATTCGAATGGAGTTATAAGGATTGGAGACCGAGTTTGTGTATCGAGAGTGGATGATTCGATTATTTAATTTTAGAGGAGACCCATTTCCAAGTATTTCATCCATCCAGAAGTGACTAAGATGTATCATGATTTGAGAAAGCATTACTGGTAGGGTGGTATGAGGAAGGATGTAGTCGATTAAGTACTTTATTGCCTTGGTTGCCAACAGGTGAAGGCTGAATATTTGAGGCTTGGTGGATTGCTTCAACAATTACCCATTCCCAAGTGGAAGTGGAAACAAATCACTATGGATTTCGTAGATCGATTGACCAAGTCAATGCATTTTTTTGTGGTGTAGGTCTCCTTCAGTGCTGAAGGCCTGGCATGTATCTATTGTGCGACTTCATGGTGTATCGGTGTCTATTATATCAGATCGAGGCTCTGTGTTTGCTTCTTAATTTTGGAGAATTCTTAGGATGAGCTGGATACTCGCATTGATCTGAGGTTAACATTTCACCCCTAGACCGATGGTCAGTTAGAGCGGACTATCCAGATTTTAGAGGATATGCTCTACGCGTGTGTGATGCATTTTAATGTCTAGTAGGAGCATCACTTGGCTTTAGCATAGTTTTCTTATAATAATAACTATAATTCCAGTATCAATATAGCTTTTTTTGAGGCCTTGTATGGTAGGCATTATCACTCTCTAGTTGGTTGGTTTGATGTTTCTGAGGTTATACCTTAAGGTACAGACTTTCTTCGTAATTCCTTGTATAGAGTCTGGATAATTCAGGATAGACTTCGAATGGCTCAAAGTAGGCAGAAGTGCTATGCTGATGGTAGAGATCTTGCCTTGAGATTTGGTATTAGTGACCATGTTTTCCTTTGAGTTTCATCTATAAAGGGCGTGATGAGATTTGGGAGCAGGGGAAAACTTAGCCTAAGGTATATTGGTACATTTAAGATTCTTTGGGTTGTTGGTTATATGGCTTATGAGTTAGCTTTGCCCCCAGTCTTATCAGTTGTTAATCCAGTTTTTTATGATTCTATAATGTGTCGTTACATTCTGGATAAGTCTCATGTCATTAGATGGGATTCAGTTTAGTTAGATGAGCGGTTGTCTTTCATTAGGGAACAAGTCTCCATCTTGGCTAAGAATGTTAGACGGTTGCATTCTAAAGTTATTCCAGTGGTTAAGGTTCAGTGGAGACATCGACCTGTAGATGAAACTACATGGGATGTCGAATCTAACATGCATATTTCTTATCTCCGGCTCTTAGTTGATTCAGGTATTCCCTTTCCTTAGTTAAAGGATGAACTAGATTTTTTGTGATGGATGATGTAATGACCTGAAATTTTGATGTTATATGTGAAAAATATGTTTTCATGTGATTTGACTATTTTACCTGAAACACCCCGAACCTTGACCCTTGAAAATTTCCTTGGTTTTGAACTCTCTAATCATGTTATGATACAGACATGATCATGAAGACAGACGTATGTGAGTGTGTATTGAATCCAACCAAGGGAGTTTGTCAGTTGAAGTGTGAAAAGGGCTTTGGAACACTCCAAGCCTCCCCTATCATACACTCCAAGGGGACCTTTTGTTTCCCCTTCATTATGGGAATTTTGGACTTTTCATCTTTATTTTGTAATAAGACTATAAGTAGGCTAATGTTAGGTCTTTTACTTTTAGTTGTTAATTGCTATTGAAAGACTATTCTCTTGAGAGAGAGTGAGCAAAACCGAAACTAGGGTAGCATTAGTCTGAAATTACTAGTATTGCAAAATTGTCTAGAAACGTTGGTGCTTGAGTGGTGGATTCCCTCTTGTATTTTTGTAAGACTTTTGGTTTTGCAATTACAGTAGTTAAGGATCTTGGTGTTGGAGACACACTTAGGTTCTTAGTTCTTGTAATAGTCTATGTCACACTACCTATCCCTTTACTTTCTTCTAATCATGTGAATGTTTGTTCTTGTAATCTCAAATCCATTGATTGTTGTTATCTTAGTGTTGGTGTTCATCTCGTGTTGGGGCTATTTTTAGGTATGTTTCTCCTTGTTATTGTTGAGTTGGTGGCTGTTTGTATAAAAAGAAGGTCCTACGGGTTGTGTCTTCTCCTTTGGTATAGTGTTCTTCTCTTGTTTTTGTGTGTTGTGGGCTGTTTTGGAATCAAAGCTTGTGGTTGATTTCGTTCTTGTTGTATCTTGGCTGATTCTTAGAGTCTATATCTAAGAGTCCTTGGTGTGTTTTGATTATTACTAGTGTTAGTTTTTCCTTTACTAACACTAATAGAGTCAAAATCCAAGTCTTTGTTGCGAATTTTCTCTTGAACTTGTATTGTCGGATTATTATTGTTGTGAATCTGAGGTGTGTCGTTGGTTTGTTGTTGTTGTGAATCCGAGATTTGGAGGGCATTGTTGGTATTGTTGTTTTGGATTTGTTGTTGAAAAGGGGTTGTAGTTGTTGGGAGGTACAACTTGAACCTTGGTCATCAAATCTCTATAGAAGGTTCTTGATGTTCTTGACCCATCTTCAAATCTTATTGCAAGAAGAACTTTCAATCGTGGTGTTTTGATCTTAAGGCTAAGTGGAAAGGAGTGAGATCTCTTATTTGTCTTGAAACAAGTTCCAAAGCTATACCCAAAGAAGTAAGGGACAAAAGGACTTTCAAAAAGGCTTATTGCCAAAAGAGAAAAAGAACTCTTTCCAAGGTTGACAAAAGAGGAAAGGGCCACCAACTCTTCAAAAAGGTGTCTTGCCCAAATGGTGCAAGACAAGTCAACCCTTTTTGAATGTGAGAAAGGGCTCCAAAAACTTGTGTCTTCCCCTCCAAAACCTATTGTACTCTTCCAAAATTTAGTATTGAACAAAGACTTCAAAGTTGAAACAACAAGAACTGTTCAAAAACCGCAACTAATCAAGGGCTGCCACATCAACAAATCCGTACAACTAAGTTGTTTATGTTTTGTTGGTAACTTCTTGGCTATAATGGAAAGTAAGGGGACAACCTCTCAAACCGTGGATAACAATGTTCTTGGTACTATCTTGGCCGGGATTGAGGCTCTCAACCAAAGCATAGTAAAGGTGCAAACGGATGTGTCATCATTGGGTGAAAGATTGGATCGTGTGGAGAGTCAAAGGAACTCTCGTGCTTCTACTCCTTGATACCATGTTTCCTCAAGTGTACATGACCAAAACACTTCCACCACTATTACCCCTGAAACTTTACCTCAAATGTTCAATACTCCTAGACCACCTCAAAATGCCATAAGCCATCCTACTAATTACCCTCAAAACCAAGGCCTAAATAGTCCACTTACCCCATTATTCGATCAATTCCAACAAGAAGGACTTGGAAGACAAATGCCTCTACTAAACCTAAAACCTCCTATCTAATCTCCACTTAACCAAACGCCGCAACCTGCAACAAATCAAATTCCTCCCTTCCAAGCTCCACTTCACCAAAACTGATAAGTCTATGTATAGGAATATGGTAGAGAGGAACATGAAGGATATGAAGCCTATGACGATGCATATGTAATGGAATATGAATTGAGAGAAAGAAGTAGGGATCTAAGGGGATACCGAGGGCATAAAAGAAGAGTTGGTTAATGGGACAAAAAGGAACCCGCCACCAAGATAGAGATGTAGGTCTCAATTCCATCAAAATGAGCCTACCCATTTTCAAGGGTGAGAGTTATCCCGAAGCTTATCTTGCATGGGAGTCATGTAGTAATATCTTGGATAAGAGGTGGGCATGGAATCAAATAAGATTGATGGCAAACCTCAAGATGGAGAGCAAGAAGAAACTGAGGTGCAAAATAAAAAATATGGAGAAGATATTTGGCCGTATGATGGTGTGTGTAAAGTGCCTTGTTAAATGAGATGAGGCCGTTAATTTAAGTACAAATTCCTCTCAAGATAGAGAGGATGATACATGCATGATCATGAAGACGAATACATGTGAGTGTATATTGAATCCAACCAAGGAAGTGTGCAAGTTGAAGTGTGAATAGGGCTTTAGAACACTCCAGAACCGCTCCTATCATACACTCCAAGGGCACCTTTTATTTTTCTTTCATTAAGGGCATTTTGGACTTTTCACTTTTTTTTTGTAATAAAATATAAGTAGGCTAATGTTAGATCTTTTACTTTTAGTTGTTGATTGTTATTGAAAGGCTATTCTCTTGAAAGAGAGTCAGCAAAATTAAAACTAGGGTAGCATTAGTGTAGAATCACAAGTGTTTCAAAATTGTCTAGAAACGTTGGTGCTTGAGTGGTGGATTCCCTCTTGTGTCTTCATAAGAGTGTTGCTGTTTCTATTAAGGTAGTTAAGCTTCTTGGTGTTTGAGACAGACTTAGGTTCTTAGTTCATATAATAGTCTATGTCACACTACCTATACCTTCACTTTTTTGTAATCGTGTGAGTGTTGATTCTTGTAATCTCAATTATGTTGGTTGCTATTATCTTAGTGTTGTTGTTTATCTCATGTCATGGCTATTTATAGGTGTGTTTCTCCTTGTTATTGTTGAGTTGGTGGCTGTTTGTATTAAAAGGAAGTCCTACGGGTTGTGTTTTCTCCTTTAGTGTAGTGTTCTCCTCTTGTTCTTGTGTGTTGTGGGCTGTTTTGGTATCATCTTATGATGCACAACATTTGTCGTATGGTGTGCTGACGGGTCTAGGGACCCAAGTTGTTGTAATACCCCGTATTTCTCAAGATTAACTTAACTCTCAGTTCATGAGTTATCCAATATGATTTTTTTTAAACGCTCAGTATTTTTTAGTTTAGAGCCTGCCATTGTGTAGAAAATTGAATTAGCTTTCCAACAATATAAAATTCACCTAAATTCGATAACCGGGTAAGAAGTTATGGATATTTTAAGTTTCAATAGTTAAACATGGTAATTCAAGCCAGTAGTGCGTCGCGGAGTAAGCCAAAATGGCAATTGTCAGAATTCCAGTGAGGTACTGCGATACCATCGCGTCGCGCCAAAGCTCATTTTCACATTTGTCAATTTCCAGTGAGCTAATGCAATTGTAGCGTGTCGCTTAGAGCTTCCAGGTACCATCCAGTATTGCAATGCGATTCCACCACGTTGTGTCACTAGCCACATTCCCAGTTGTCATTTTCCAGTGGCTTGGTACGATAGCGGCGCGTCATGCCAGGGCCCAAAATTGGGTTTTTCAGTATGAATTTTTAAGTCGTTCTCAAAGGTAAATGGATATTTTTCCACGGCCCTAATCAGTCTAAACATGAAATTTACCCCCAAATAACCCATTATCTCATCATTTATTCACCTTCTTCAACGATTAAGTCATTCTCTCTCAAAAGGGGCTAAACCCTAGCTTCAAGAAACAAGAGCAAAAATCAAGAGTCTCTCCAAGAACTTTCAAGAATTAACAATCTAAGGTATGTTAGGTGTTCATCTATGGGTTCCTTTCACCCGTAGAGTCCAAAAATCAATTTTCAAAATACAAGATTGTTGAATTATGAACTTTCATGCTTGAATTTTATTGAATTCATATTCATGTTATTGTTGGGTTTTAGTCCATGATTACATTACATGCTTTTATGAAATTAATCATTGTATGTGTTGAATTATATGATCTTAATGATAAACCATTCAATTTGAAAGTTGATTGATGTATCCATGATAACTATATGTTTTGATTATTATATAGCCTAAGCATGTCCCAATGTGTTTGATAGAATGCTTATGTGAATGAAATAGTGCCATTATAACAAGATATCATGTATTCCCCATTCATGTATAAGTAGATGCATTACAAGTGTTTGATTAAATGCCTCTATGAGTGAACTGTGGACACATATACATTGTTATGATTTTCAAGAGTATATTATGCTTTATATTTTTTATACTATCGAGTACTAGGGGTACTTAATACCCGATAATTTAGCTTTGTGCCTAGAGCCAGTGTCAGTTATAGAATCTCAGTCATGTTACGATCAGTAGAATCCAGTCAGTTACAAAACTCAAGAAAACTAAGTAAACTCAGTATCAATCCAGTCCAGTTTAGTATACTCAGTTTAGTGTCTTTCAGTTGGGAGTAGGATTAAGCACCGAGTGAACCCAAGGATGGGGGCTCACCTGCCAGTAGAGGATGTGATCTCTAGAAGCAATCCTTGCGTTCCAGAACTATGTGGCCAGCATAGGTTGAGACATCAAACCTGCCAATTGAGGGTTGATGAGGTGTTTTAACCTGCCAGATGAGGGTTTCCACCATTCCCATTATAGTACCTACTATATGAGGGAAACTCTTCAGTGTCTTTACCCATGTCACGCTACTGACACCCTTCCAATTGGGTCCATAGGTTGGACCCCAACTTATTTATCTTATTTGGGGTAGGTCGGTTAGATAATTACCTTCTACAGACTCAGTCTCAGTCTTTAGAATAGAACTTAGTTTAGTTCTACAGAATCAAAACTGTCAGATATAGTTAATTAGTATCAGTAACTCAGTTATTAGTAACTTCAGATATCATTTACCCAGTATCAGAACTCAAGACTTAGCTTCAGAAAAGCTTAGTCATAGTATTTATTTATATGCACATTAGTGCATACTCATTATTTACAACAACATCAGTTATCCATGTACTCTCATGTTCAGTTACTCTATATCATATAGTCAGTTATTATTTATGCATATAAACCCTTGCATTTAGCCTTACCTCATCTAGCATACTAGTACATTCCACGTACTGATGCATACTCTTTATTTGCATTATGACGTCTTATATCATAGGTTCGGATGCCCAGGTTCCCGATCGTGCATAGATAGACTCAGATTCAGCAGCAGTAGTAGATTAGCAGTAAGTCCTCATCATTTGAGGATATTCTTTTATTTTATTATTTTAGTAGACTCAGTATTTTAGTAGATGGAGTTAGTTGGGGGATTGTCCCATTAACTCCACTTTCAGACAGTTTCAGTTTGAGGATTTTTCGACTAGTTTACAGCCAAAGTTTAGTTTTACAGATATTATCATAGATGATATAATTTATCAGTATTTCAGATATTTTGAACCTTATGGAATTTCAGCCTATTTTTTCTCATTTATTATAGTATCATATTTTAGTGCTCACAACAGATATTCATCGTGGGTTAGCTTGTGGTCCTTCGGGGTCGTAAGCACCGTGTAGTGTCTGGGGTACAGACTCAGGGCATTACAGTTGTATATGGTCTATGTGTTATTATCCAAGTTATGAGAGACTCCATACGAGTCGTATATTTATGAGATGAGAGGGTTGATTCCAATCATGTGTTATCCAATATCTAGTTCTTGGTATTCTATCTTGGAAATGACTAAACCATATTAGTTGCATGGTCTAGTGACGTAGGGAAAAAGAGTCATAAGTTGGATAGAGTGTGGTGCCCAACCTTATATCTTGGTGATGACTTGATGGTACTAGTCATAGGTTATAGTGATGAGTTGGAGGGGCAACTCGTAAACTCATGTGAGTTTGCTATAGCTTTAAGTTGGGGGTACTTTAGACATTTCCCACCCTAAGCCCTTATGACCCCACTTCTTATAACACTAGTTGGTCATTCCTTATACACTTTAAAATATTAAAACACTCGCTAAAAACCTCTTAAGAAAATTGGGCTATGGTTTCTTCAAGGTGGTTGGTTATCTAGAGGCTCAAGAGTAAAAATCTCTTCGTGAATTTTCATAACTCAGGCATGTAACTCCTCCCTCATTGTTACTTTTCAAATATCATGTGTTTTAATGTACAATTTTCATGATATTGTTATGGTTTGATATACTTGTTGGGGGATTTTGGATGTTCATGTTTGAATAATGGTTCTCATGGTTTAATTATATTTTCCTTCAAGCTTTTAGTATGATTTTGACATTGTGGGATGCATGTTAATGGTAAAGGGATTTTGGGGTATTATGGATTCCCTAAATTACTTGGTTATGGTTTTGAAACTTATGTGCCCTCGACTTGTTTGTTAAAATGCCAATGGGAATGATTTTTTCACATAGTTAGACTACTCTTGATATTTTTGCATTGCATAAATAGTAACGGAACCTGAATTGGTGTGATTGATTTTAAATGGGTTGGAAAGACCTTGGTGGCCATGGTTTTGGTTTAATTAAAAATTTTGGAGTAAACATAGTTTAATGGTTTTGGTATAGCATAAAAGGATAGACTTGCAAGCTCTAATTTTGGTATGATGATACCAATGGTTAATGCCTAATTAAAAGATTCCATGGTAAATGGTTTGAATGTGTCAATAGTTTTAATATGGGCTTAAAGGGGGTTGTGTAGAAAAGTCATGGAAGGTGGAGGTTCTGGGGGGACCAATCTAGAAATTCACATATATCGATGTGAGGTTTGGTCTTGATGAACTGTGTGCATGGTTTACACTATTTATATATATATTTGTATCTTGGTTGGAGTGGGTTCGAGTTATTCCCTGGTCATTCTTGATACCTCTGGTTCAAGTGGTTAACACACACTGGGCCCTTTCAGCATGTGAGCTGAACCTATATAACCCATGGGTGGACATTTAGGACGACACAACTACATAGTCCACGTTAAGTTTTTTGAATGCATGCTAAGCCCTATTCCCATCCCAACATGATATATATATGCATATATATGTATATATATGATTGGATATGGCTATTTAACTTAGTTTTAAATGATGGCACTATTTTAACTTTATCCCTTGGTTACATGCTAGCATTTACCACGCTAAATGTCTTTGGGCGTTGTATCCCCACGCAATACAGGAACTGGCCATATTTCCATTCCTCCTACATAGTGACTTGGATTTAGGGACAGCTCAAGTCAGATTGAAGAGGTGAGCTTCCATACTCCAGAAGACTCCATTTTATGCTATGGACTTCTTTTCCTTATTTTTACTTCCTAGACCTTGGTTTTAGCTTTGGTCAGGGGCATGTACTAATTGAATGTTATTTGATTCTTGTTAAAGGCTTTGTCAGAGTTCAATGGGCATGGGCGGTGTTGGTATTAGTTTCAGCCTTGGAATTAGTATTGGCATTAGGGTTGGCACCAGTTTGATATTTTTTTTTTATTGGTTGGTTATGGTTTTAGACTTCATTTATGTCTTTAATGTATTGTTGTTTTATCTTGTTATATGTTTAGAATTTATTCGATATAGGGTTTAGAGTGGTTATGGTTTGGTATTGGTGGTGGTCTCTGGTCATGGTTAGACTTGAGGTGCCCGATATAATTAAGCCCTAATTTGGGTCATGTCAGATTAGTATCGGAGCCCTAGGTTCATGGTTAGTTAGGTGTTCTTAAAGTCGTGTCAAGTAGAGTCTTTCTTATGGGTATGTAGCGCGCCACACTTATATGGGAGAGGCTACAAGAACTTTAGGAATGTTTCACTTTCTTTTTGTTCTATTTTTAGGCTATAGAGTCTAAGGTCTTGAACTCTCCCTTAAATATTCTTTTGTTTTCCTTTTAGATCATGCCATTCTGACCACCTGAAACTCATGAAACTCATCTATCCCACTTGAGGACGATGTGGATAGATCTTGACCACCTCATGGGGTACAGACCTAGTCAAGGGTTGCCGTTTTTGATTTCCCTCATGTAGTTCCACCAGTCTCTACTAAACCTACTCCAAAAGGTAACACTAATGCTCAGTCGCCTCAAAGAAATATTTCTAATGCTATGTTTTAACGTTATATTCATCTGTTAACCTAGATAATGGCATATCTGTCACGCAAGTCTGGTTCTATTGGCGTGAGATGGAATAAGGCAAGGTTGAGAAATTAATAGAGCAAGAAGTCCCAATATTCAAAATCAGAAGGAGTTAGAGAAATAGTGGTAGAGGTGGTGAACAGTGGTCTGAGCAAGGGAATCTAAGGAGTTCCCATGCGGTTGTCAGTGTCCCTTATCCTCAGTCTTCTGGTAAATATCATTTTTGGGTTGGTAGAGCTCGGTCATCCCCACCCTATCCTCCCTGCCAATTTTGTGGTTTGTTGCATCGTGGTTATTTCTATAAAGGGAGGAATCAATGTTTTAGTTATGGTCAATTTGGTGACATATAGTGGAGTGTCCCGCAAGGATTGCCACTCAGGAAAATAGGATACCAGTTGCCACTTCTCAAGCTCCTGCATCGAGGGGTGCTGCTTCTGGCTCCAACACTAGTCGAGACTATCTCTATGCTCTCACCATCCTTTAAGAGTCTGAGGCATCTCCGATGTTATTTCTGGTATGTTTAAACTCTTTTTACGTGATGTGTACTGTTTACTTAATTCGGGGTCCACTCTCTTTCTTTTGTGACCCTATTTGTAGCTATGTATTTTTGTTTTGATCCCAAGTTTATTTTGGACACTTTTACTATTTCTACCCCGATGGGTGACTCTGTGGTAGATAGAAGAGTCTATAGGGGTTGTGTGGCATCTGTGGTTGGTTGGAAAATATTGGTGGATCCGTTTGAATTGTACATAGTTGATTTTGATGTCATATTAGGGATGGAATGATTGTACTCATTCTATGCATCTCTAGACTATCGTATCTATAAGTTCATTCTTGAATTCCCTAATGAGTCGGTTATTGAGTGGGAGGGTGGTTCCCTAGCTCCTGAGAGGAATTTCATATCATATCCTATAACTCAAAGATTGATTTCCAATGGGTGTCTCTATTATCTGGTCCAGGTTAATGATTTTAAATCGAAGGGGGCCTACTTTGCATCTGTCCTATTGATGAATGGATTTCCTAAGGTCTTCCCTGATGATCTTCCTGGTATCCTTCCCGATGTGGAAATTTATTTTGGGATTTACCACATTCTGGATACTCGTTCTATCTCTATCCCTTTTATAGAGCAACTCTTGTTGAGTTAAAAAAAATCTTAAAGGACAATGGAAATATCCTATTAATAAGGTTTTGTCCGCCCTAACATTTCTCTGTAGGGTGCTCCCATTCTCTTGGGCGTAAGGGGGTGGTTTCCTCTAGGTATGTATAGGTTACTAACGGGTGAATAAGGAATTTAGGGTGACCTCCCTGTGGGGTGGACCATATATATAAATTCTACATGGGGTACTCTATTAGTAGTGTATGATAGTTGATAGACACTAAGTTAGGACCTTAGATACTGATTTTAGTGAAAAGAGTATATTATTTTAAGGATAGCAATGGGAGATTTGTGGGAGGTTGATTGGTGGGATTGGTGAGGCGTGCGGAAGAGATGAGGTTGATGATTCAGGGGATACAAGTGTTAGAAAGTTATGATATATCGGCTGGAGATGCAGGTTGAACCAATAGACTGGGTGCTAAGTCATTGAATAGGTTAGGGCATGGAGTTTGTAAGACTATGTTGAATCCTAGGTAGCATATAGATAGATGAGATTTTAAGTATAAGAGAGACAAGTTTCCCTAGTACATGTCCATGGTGATACCCCTTAGAGCGAAGTATTGTTCTTATAGGTATAGTAAGATTGAGATCGCGGGCTACTCTTAAATTTTCTCCTAGCAGTGGAATTCAAGGGATTGTCGGGGTGAATTTACTCCTATTCTAACGATTTTCTCCTATTTTGGTTAAAAGGGCACTCTACTAGTGCTGGACATATTCTAATAGTGCTTATGCCTAAGGTCGGATTCTATATGACGCGTATGTCCATACTCCAGCCCTTGGACCAAAGGCAATAATGGTTCCAAAAATATCTAAGCTTCCAAGTGTTCAAGATCTATGTCGTGACACTCATGATCCATATATTCATATCTCATGTTATGCCTGGTTGCAAGAAATAGTAGTTCCAAGCGGCAATCCTCGCCTTGTTCCCTGAACATAAATCTCAGTTTAACATTACATTACCCATGATATATGCAGTCATGTTTCTTTTGATGCCCAGTCCTAAGGACTCGTACTATGGTGTGTTTATGTTGGAATGATCCTTCATTTATAACCTATGTGGTTGCCATAAAGTACCTTGTGTCTATTTTATCGTGTCTCATTTTGCAGGTCTTGCCTTGAGTAGTACGATAAATAGGAGTTGTAATTGGGAAGTAAACTCCTGCTCATTCTAAATCTTGTACTCTAGTTCCTTAGTAACCCTTCTTACGTTTGGGTGGTAGTGACCATGAAAGCGTAGTGATGTTTTAGATGAGAGAGTAGATGTCCTTTATTGTGAAATTCTAGGGTGACTACTAGAGCTAAAGTTATAAGTGTAGATGGAAGAATGAGATGAATGTTGTCATATAAAATAGTTGGGCAGGTGTAGTAAAAGCCTTTGTGATAGTGGTTGAGGGTGCGAGTTTTGGGTTGGGAGATCCATAAAGTAGGCATAGTAAAGATAGGCTAGAGCGTGGTGATTGATAAATACCCAACCATTGTGTTATGCAGCAATATCTCATTGATTAGGACTTGTTTCTTTATTATAGTGATAAACGAGGTATTATTATCAGAGTGGCGTAAAGTATAGGGTTCCATGGCTTCGACTAGCACCTTTAACTCCAGCTAGTCATTAATATAGGATGATACACGATTATACTCAGGACCTCTAGTTATATGTTCACGGGGGGAGTTGGGAGGTTGAGTTGAAGGAGTATTGTCTTTATTTTTAAAGCTTGGTGGAGAGTGTGGTCCTATTTAAGGGATATCAGGTACATTGGTTGTGGAGGAAAGAGCTTTGTGGGGATCTTAAGGGGACATAGAGTCTGACTGCCTATTCTTACTCTCTGTTCTAGATAATCATGCTTAAAATGTGTATGTATTCTTAACATCTTTGTTTTCTATCTTTGTAAAAGAAAGATTGTGAATTCCTTGGTATTCATTTTCTAATTCATTTAAAGGTAAGAGTAGAGGTATATGGATTTCAAATCATCCTTGTGTTTGCCTTAACTCATCCTTCGAGGATAAATTTCCTATTGGGGGAGACTTAAATGCCCCGAACCTTGACTCTTGAAAATTTCCTCAGTTTTGAACTCTATAATAATCTCACGACTTACACCATAAGTCATACGGTGTGGTGATGGGTCTAGGGACCCAAGTCATATATTGGTTAGTTTGTTGTTCACCAAGTTCTTCCCTTGTTATGACAGACTCCATGCGAGTCATATATTGATGAGATAGATGGTTGAGTCCAATCGTTGTTGTCCAATGTCTAGTTCTTGGTGTTCATTCTTGGATACGACTAGATGATACCAGTCATATGATCTAGTAACGAGTGGGGCAAGAGAGTTGTAAGTTGGACAGAGTGTAATGCCCAACCTTCTGTGTTTGTGATGACTTGATGGTACTAGTCGTAGGTTGTGGTGATGAGTTAGAGGGGCAACTCATAACCTCATACGAGTTTGCTGCAGCTTTAAGATGACGGTACTATGGACATTTTCCATCCAATCCCTTAAGACCCCACGTCTTATAACACTAGTAGGTCATCCCTTATACACTTTAAAAGATTAAAACACTCTCTTAAAACCTCTCAAGATAATTAGGCTAGGGTTTCTTCTAGGTGGTCATCTAGAGGCTTAAGGATCAAAATCTCTCCTTCAATTTTCATAATTCATGCATGTTACTCCTCCATCATTGTTATTTTACAAAGAGCATGTGTTTTAATGTATGATTTTCATGATATTGTTATGGTTTGAAATAATTGATAGGGGTTTAGGATGTTCATGGTTGAATAATGGTTCTCATTGTTTAATTATACTTTCCTTCATTCTTTTGGTATGATTTTGACATCGTGGGATGCATGTTAATGGTAAAAGATTTTGGGGTACTATGGATTCCCCAAATTACTTGGTTATGGTTTTGAAACTTATGTACCCTCAACCCATTTGTTAAAATGTCAATGAGAATGATTTTGTTACATAGTTGGACTACTCTTAATATCTTTGCATCGCATAAATGATAATGGAACCTGAATTGGTCTAGTTTATTTTAAATTGTTTGAAAAGGCCTTGGTGGCTATGGTTTTGGTTTAATTGGAATCTTTGGAGTCAACTTGGTTTAATGGTTTTGGTATTGCATAAAAGGATAAACTTGCAAGCTCTAATTTATTTATGACGATACCAATGGCTAATGCCTAGTTAAAAAAACTCCCTGGTAAATGGTTGGAATGTGTAAATGGTTTTAATATGGTCTTAAAAAGGGTTGTATAGCATAGCTGTGGAAGGTGAAGGTTCTGGGGGGGACCAATACTCGAAATTCACATTTTGCTAATGTGAGGTTTGGTCTTAATGACCTATATGCATGGTTCACACTATTGATATATATTTGTATCTTGGTGGGAGTGGGTTCGAGGTATCCCTTGATCTTTCTTGATCCTCTGATTCATACGGCTAACACGTACCCGCGCCCTTTTAGTAGGGAACTAAACCCATATAGCCCGTAGGTGAATATTTAGGATAGTAGAGCTACACAGTTCAGTATATGGTTTTTAAATGCATGCTAAACCCTGTTCCCTATCCCAGCACGGTATATACATATATATATGTATATATGTGATTACATACAATTATTTGACTTAGTTTTGAGTGATGTAATTATTTTATCTTTATCCCTGAGTTACATGCTAGCATTAACCACTCTAACTGTCTTTGAGCGATGTATCCCCGTGCAATGTAGGAATTGGCCATACTACCATTCCTCCTGCTCAGTGACTTGGATTTGGGTAAAAATCGAGTCAAATTAAAGTGATGAGCTTCTATGCTTTGGAAGGCTCCATTTCATGTATGGACTTCTTTTATTTATTTTTATTTCTTAGACTTTGGTTTTGGCTATGGTCGGGGACCTGTACTGATCGGATGTTATTTGATGCAGGTTAGAGGCTTTGTCAGACGACTATGGGCATGGGCAGTGTCAATATTAGTGTCAACCTTTATATTGTTATTAGCATTTGGGTTCGCACTGGTTGGATATTTGGCTGTAATTGGTTGGTTATGGTTTTAGACTTCATTACTTTCTTTATAGTATTATTGATTTATCTTGTTATATGTTCGGAAATCATCCGACATAGGGAGCGGGGTGGTTATAGTTTGATATTGGCGATGGTCTCTGGTCCTGGTTGGACTTTACATGCTCGACACAACTAGGCCTTTATTTGGGTCGTGTAATTACCTCTCTCTGTAGTTGTATTATGGTACTTCTAGGGTGTGGGGTTGATTGGCATGATTCCCAATGTATTTTTGTACCATTTATGCAATAATGTTGGTTTTGGAGGCTTCGAGATCAAAATGTTGATTTTGATATGCCCGATGGATGGCTAAATGGACAACGCCAACAGATCTTAAACATCAATTTTAGGGATGTAACATGTTTTGTCTGGTTTAACAGTTTTTAAATCTAATTTTGACCATTAATTTGAAAATTTTGATTTTGGGTTTCGGGGTTAACTTTGTAAAACTGACGTCTTCATAAATTTGATATTGCCTTTGAGTTTGGATCATCAAATTTAGTGTTGTTAAATAGTTTGTTTGAATATATTGGGTTCCAAATGAATCCCAAGGCCTTAGCAGAAACTTGGAAGAATTTTCAATCCTCTGCTGGTTTCTGTGCATCTGCGATTGCACCACTTAAGTAGCGATCCACCATGTGTGCAGAGATAGTAGAGCGATCGCATTAAGGGAGTTAGCGATCTCCACATCCCCTCCAGCTGCCAAGGTTTGCGATTACACGCCTGGGTTTATGATTACAATACCTAATCACCTAGGAGGGTTATAAATAGATCCCTTAGGTCATGACTTAGCTCATTTTTTCACCCATATCTTTAGAGGAAAACCCTAAAATAGTGTGAGAGCTTACAAGTGAAGCTTGTGTGTGCTTGGGAAGCTAAATTAACTTCCTTTTCTTGATTCTCTTATGGATTTAACGTTAGAGTTTACCTTTTTCTTAGTTGAATTTCTTAATTGATTGCTCAAGACCCTAAAACCTTAGAGCTTGATCTTAAACATCAGTTTCACTCCTTTTCACTTGAATAGTGTTCTGAATCCTATAATTACTTGTTTTCCCTCAATTTCATATTCAAACAACTTTGATTCTTGATTTTAAAACAAACTTCGAAGGTTTTACCCAGTAAGGTTTAAAAATTGTTTTTCTTCAATTTGGACCTCGTATTTAACTCGATTTGATTTAGTTTTTTAGCTGTAGATTCAAAAAATGAGAAGAATATTTTTGAAATAAAGTTATGGTTTTACCCTTTTTCTTTTGAAAACCCGTTTCAGGGGTTTGTTTTGATCCCAAACCAAAAATGGGCAATATGGGCACCATTGGATTTATTTTCACATAGATTCTATATTTCATGGGTTTAGCTATTTTCAGGATCATTCGTGAGAAGTAAGGTCATGAGTTGAAGTGTTGCAGATTGACTGTCATCCTTGAGGTTGGTTATGACTTAATTCTTTGAGACTAGAGTGAGTAGTTAAATTATATACAAAATGTATGTTAAGGGGATGGGAACTAATCATGAAATAGGATATCTTAATGTATTGTGCCATATGGGGGACTATATGTGATTCAGTTATTAGTTTTGAGATATTATGTGATATGTGTGATCGTGTGGGGTCCTATGTGATGTTGATAGCATGAAATACATATGAACAACTGCATTATGTTGTTGAAATTCCTATTCTGGTACCATTGGTGCATTGTGTATTATTCATACCTTATTAGTATATAAGTCATGTGGGATTTCATGGATGGTGAAACTAATGAGTGGACATTGGCTCACATAGTTGTGGAAATGAATCATTGTGGTTGGTTGCAAAAATGCATCATATGGTTTGTTGTGGAATTGTGATTGGTTGTAAGAATTGCATCCTCATATCATACTAATTCATGAAACATTGGTACCACGTGGCAACATCTGAGAAACACTGGCAACACCTTTTAAAACCCTCCCCAGGGGATGTACCAAAAAGATATATTGTGTCATCATCTAAAACCATCCTCGAGGGATGTGCCAGGTAAGAAATACGATATATAGATTTGTATATTTGTTGATGAACCCCCCCCCATAGGTCCTTCATTGGGAGGCTTGCCTCCATAGGTGTATACGGAGGTAGTACGATGTAATATCCCGATTGTTGCTTAAGCCTAAATCTGTATTTTGAGTGGATAGGGGTGGCTTCCAAAGTTATTGATGTTTATATTATCATGTAGAGCATTGAATAAGCTTTACATCGATACCAATTTCATCAAAATGCAACATCGGACGAGGAAGTTATGACCGTTTTACTAAGTGATGTCGGAATTGCCCAGGCCTGACTGTAGACCTGAAGGACCGCCAAGTCCTTGGAGGACCTTCAATGGTCCCATTAAGCCAAGGAAGTAACCCTTTTCTTTGGCCATCGTGCGATGGACAAAATGGTGGGCCGCTAAAAATTTGATGTACCATCAAGAGGACCGTCAAGTCGAGGCAGAATGTCCCATTTCTGGCCCCCGAGTGATGGACGATCTGGTGAACCATCATTTTCCTGACGGATCATCACTTCGACTGTCACATCAAGGCAGAATGTCCCAGTTTTGGCACTCGAGTAACGGACGATCTGGTGGACCGTCAGTTCCTCTGACGGACCATCCGTTCGACCATCACAGACCCCGATCAGCAATTTTCAACTCTTTTTAAAAGGGTATTTTGGTATTTTCCTCCCATTTTGGTTTTATATATATATATATATATATATATATATATATATATATATATATATATATATCCAAGTGGATGAGAGAAGATCATTTTTCTCTCATTTCTCGGGTTTCTTCTAAAATCCTAAATCAAATCATCTCCAAGAAATTCAAGAATCTTCCAAAGATTTCACCAAGTTGTTCAAGAATTATGTTCTCCAAGCCAAAGGCATCAAGAAACTTAGCTCAAAAGTGCAAAGAAGAGTTTCCAATCAAGATTGTTCATCTTAAAAATCATAATCCAAGGTATGTGGACCCACTTGGGGTTTTGGTATCATTTTTGGGCTCGAAGCACGATAGTGAAATATGGGTATCATTAGACTTTTATTGATGAGTAGATTATGGGTTTGATAGTGTGATGGAATATTGAGGATTGTAAAGTAAAGACGAGCATCTGGGGCATGAAGTGAGGTTTTGCAGTTTGGCTTGAGGTAGGCTTCTATCTGCTTTTCTTCATCGATGATGTGTTATATATATTACATGTGATTATGGATGTTAGGCTTGATTATGAGTAGGATAACTTTTCCTTGATTTTTGATGTTTTGGAATTAGATGGGGGTATTAGACACGTAAGATGGCATATTTATAATCCTTTTGTATTCTATTGCCTTTCCTCTTTAGTTTAGATTAATTATAGCATGGATATGATATAATGCTATACTTGGAATATGGTTTTAGCATTTGAAGCATGATTTGTATATTTAGCCTTATTGGGATATTGTGGCAGTCTTGAAATTGTAAGTTGGATAGAGTTGACTTTAGTACCCGTGTTTCGTGTCAAATTTGAAATATTAGGCTTGAATATGGCTTACTTGAAATCTATAATATGAACAATTTACCTTAGCCTAGTTTGGGGTTTAGTGTGCCTAATTATGGAAATTATAGATTAGAAATGGGATCGTTCGACCCACGTAGGCCTAAGCTTATGTTAAGTCTTGTGGACTTAGTGCAGATTTTAGACATAGATAAGGCTAGTAAACCTTAGAATAAGGTTACTTCATAACTTGGTAACTTTTATTTATGTTCTCGGATTGTGGCTTTTGAGTTATGGTTATGATAATCCTTGTGGAAGTGATATTGGGCATTTAGAGATGATATTCTACCTGGATACATTATGTGGCCTATAGAAATGCTATTTCCTCTTAGACTTGATGATTGGCCTATAATGATTTTATTTCCTCTAAGACATGATGTTTGTTCTATAGTGATGCTATATCCTCTTAGACTTGATGATTGGTCTATAGAGATTTTATTTCCTCTTAGACTTGATGATTGGCCTATAGAGATGCTATTTCCTCTTAAACATGATGATTGACATATAGAGTTTCTATTTTCTTTAGTCACGATTGTTAGAACTATAGAGACGATGTTCCTCTTGGATATGTAAATGGGCCTAAAGAAGTGATATTCTTTGTAGTCATGATGTATGACCTATTGATATAAAATATTCCATAAATGATTACCTATATATATTATTCCTCTTATATGTGAGATGCCTCTTGTATGAGAGATGATTACATACCTATATATATTATGCCTCTTAGATGTGAGATGCCATTGTGTGAGAGATGATTACATGTCTACATATATTATGCCTCCTATATGTGGGATGCCTTCTATATGAGAGATGATTAGAGATATGCTACAGCTTATAAATATGATTATTGATATAAGTCTCGGATATGTGAATAAGCCTAAGGCCGTGATTATGATGCTGTAATTATTTTGGATAAATTAATGGGTCAAGGGTCGTGTTATCATATTAATTGAAAAGCTGAGAAGTGTTTATCATTATAAATAATGTGATTACAGTTTATAAATATTAATATATATATATATATATATTTGTATACATATCTCTCCGATATGGGATGGAGAAAGATGCAGTATGATGCTTATTATTCAACTTATTGAATACTGGTGATGGAATGCATATATTTGGTACGTTCATGATTATTTACCATTATAAATGATACGATTATAGATGAAATATGATCTTATGACTGCTCTTCTTGTTATACAATTAAGCTAAGTGGTAACTACTGGTCTATTAGGGGACTATAGCATTTGATGGCTGGGAATCTAATATATTAGTTAATGAATCTTGCTTAGTTGAAACATGGTAGCTAATGATGGTTAGTTAATGAATGGTGTCAGTTAATAAGGGATGGTTAGGTGACAAGTAGTAATGCGTTGTCTAGTAATGATTAACGGATATAGGATGATTAGTTGATAATAATGAATGGTGGATAAGTGCCGATTTTGGTCTAGTGATGAACCTTGACTAAATGATAGATGTTTGCTATTTAATAACTAGTGGTTAGTTCCTATCGAGTGAGTAAGGATTATGTGAAATATAATGTTTAGGCTAATAACTAGAGGGTTATGTGATGACCAGTAAACTAGAGATTCTATAATAATGAGTGTTTGTTAACTAATAATGAGTAATTGGGAAGTATTTACTAGCTATATATTCTATGGTGATATGTGTATATTTATAAGTATTTTAGTGTATCTTATTCGATAATATTAATTATGATGATATTGATACTCGGCAAGATCAGAGGATACTATTGTGATGATATTGATACCCGATAAGGCTAGAGGATATTATTATGACAATTTTGATACCCATCAAGACCGGAGGATACTATTGTGATGATATTGATACCCAGCAAGGCCTGAGGATACTATTATGATGATATTAATACTCAATAAATTTGGAGGACACCATTGTGATGATATTATTACCCGGTAAGGCCGAAGCATATTATTGTGATGATATACATTGTCGGCAATGCCAAAGGATACTATTGTGATGATACTGATACCCAAAAAAGTTAGAG
This sequence comes from Capsicum annuum, assembly GCF_002878395.1. Taxonomy (NCBI): domain Eukaryota; kingdom Viridiplantae; phylum Streptophyta; class Magnoliopsida; order Solanales; family Solanaceae; genus Capsicum; species Capsicum annuum. Next base: position 126,557,682 of record NC_061120.1, read on the forward strand.
GATACTATTATGATGATATTGATATCCGGCAAGACCAGAGGATACTGTTGTGATGATGTTGATACTCAGCAAGGCCGGATGATATATTAGTGAAATGTTGATACCCGGCAAGCCCGGAGGTTGATTACGATGATAATGGTCTTGATGAAGATATTTATGAAGATTTGTGATGTTGATTGTCCACTCTGCATTCATTCCTTTGTACACATCGCCTATCACAAGTATGCACCTTTATCTATCAGCCAGTATAGGACGGTTACATAGATTTGGGTAAGAAGAGGACTTGTGTTGTTGTATTTTGATTGGATCTTCCGAGCCTAGGGTGGTGGGGGTATGCATAGGCTCGGCTAGTTATTTTTTTGTCCGAAGTAGTTGGTAATTCATTTTGTTATTGTTGTTGTCATTGTTATGATCATTATTATGGCTAGCTTATGACATATTGGTCTTTGATCCGGTATCAGGATTTGAGGTATATCTTCGATTTCTCCTATCTTATGATTGCATTATTATGCATGATTACTTCATGTCTAGCCATGTGGATTAGAAACCTCGAGTATGATATTATTAAAATCCCGATTCTATTATAATGAGGCCTCAAAATAAGAATATAATAATATAAGTTATGCTTGAGATGACCTCGTGTTTAGATGTATATATGCCGATATATATAGCTATATGAATCTATGATATTTCTGTATATCCCTTCCTTCATTGTTCATGTTGTATAGTCATTTCTTCATCTTGTATATTACTATATTATATAATTCTTTCTCTCTTTATTCATATATTGACCTAGGATATATGGTATAGTATTGACTTATATTGAATGTAGCTGGAATAGGATAGTTTACTCTGATACTTCCTTAGTTTTATTATGTTAGACTTTGGACATGAACATGATAGTTGTTCTTTATTATCTCATTGACTTGTCATATGATTTCTGGACTCGTGGGTGTAGTTTCCATTCTGATTATATGTTGTATATATCTGCTTTACCTTTGGAGCTCAGTTGGCAGTAGCCTACTGAGTACCATTTGTTTGGTACTCATACTACACTTCTGTAGCTTTTAGATCATAGTATGGGTTATCATTATTGATGTGTGCATCGTGCAGAGTAGCACTGGTTTAGAGACTTAAAGTGAGATTCTAACGTTCAAGCATTACTTATCTCTCTCTTATTTAGTATACTAGTCTCTAAGTTGTATTCGGAGATAAGTTGTATCAGCGTATATCTCTTGATATTTTACTTTTGTACTCTTTTTCTATTAGAAGCTCTTGTACTAATACCACTAAATTTTGGGATTCTCTTATATATTGATCATTATTTCATATATTTTGTATTCTTTTTCTTACATTATTGAGTAATCCATTACTAGCTATTCTGAACTATGGGTTGGCTTGCCTACTGGAGGGTTATGGTAGGCGCCATCATGACCTGAGAAATTGAGTCATGACAAAATGGTATCAGATCTTAGGTTTCATTGGTGTATTAGTACACGAGCAAAATGTTAGTATAGTCCTGTGAATCGGTGTGGAAATATCTGTAACCTATCTTTGGGGGGATACAGTGACATTTTAGGAAATTCACTTCATGACTCCTTATAGTGTGTCCACATTTCTGTGAACCTTGAGCACATTCTTTGACTCTATTCTATCCCTGAAGGATGATGGGATATTGTCGAAAGATGTGGCTAATACTCCAATATGCATTTCTAAAGTTTCAGTGCGACATTAGACTAGAGGGTTAGAGATGGATATAGAAGAACTTCAGTGGCAGCCAAAAAAGATTTAGAAAGAGTCCCCATCAGACTTGCAGAGTGTGGTATGATTCTTTGGGACCTGACAACCATTATAGATTATGAGATAAAATATCTTGAAGTATTCTAGGATCTTGGTTTGGTTGTGTTATGATGAGAAACTGGTTCAGAGAATGCCCCAGGTATGAGTTAGGTAATTTACTACAGTTAGCCTGTATTTCCTGCTAGCCTAGAGTTCGTAAGACATGCTGAGATTTCAAAAGTTTGGACACAATTTTGGAAATTTCTCTCAGCATCAGTTGGCCAGCCATTTAGGCTCAGTTTGTGTTCACTCCATATTGATGCTTTAGGAGTTGCTATAGACACAGAGAGACCGACTACTAGTCTAGGGTGTCTCCCTGACATGAGATTCCAGTCACTTACCTAGTTAGATCAGCTTGTGATGTTGCGGCATCTTCAGTTAAAGATGGTGCACTTGGTGCCTCGGTTGATGATTTAGTCAGTCGGCCTGATATAGGCCCATTTAGATTTATTTTCTCTATACCCGTCAGGGATGTGATTGTGGATGTTACCATAATTGGTGTGCTTTTATTTCTTGCTTTTATCTCTTATTATGTGTATTGGGGCTTTCATACCCATTGATGATTGTATGCCTTAATGAATTTATATCAGTCATTATGTGCCTTATTGTTGATTTAAAAATTATGTTACTACTCCATGGTTTATTTCTTTTAGTAATAGATGGAGTAGATATATATTGATATTTTTCCCCTATGGGAGTGGTTTTGGGTTCGAGTCTCATTTATTTTGGCATATTAGCCCTGTTGTAGCCTTTGGGTGGTACATGATATTTATGTTTATTTTGGTACCACCCGTACCATTTATTGATATTGATATTGTTGTTATTATTTCTACCAGTACATAAGGTTATTGATACCACTACGTGAGATTATTGATACCACTGCATGAAGTTATTGATACTAACGTGTGACGTTATTGATATTACTTGATCTTATTACTTAATGTGATTGATCTTTGCTGGGTAGTTGTTTAGACTATATTATCTGGTTCGACTTTCATTATTATTGTGATATCATTTGGTGGCTTGAGTAGATATAGACCGATTTGATGATTTATTTCCCCTAGCATGGTGAGGTTGACTGTGTTCCCTCTTGGTTAGCTGTATTAGATTGATTTTAGGGATGTGTTGTGGTGTCAAAGGTAAATGACCTTCCATGGTTTTTGTGGATTTTGAGTCGGTAATTAGTTATGTTGCCTATTTTTGAGTTTGAGATCCTTATAATTGCCTCTGGGTTGTCAATGATTTTGTTTGGCTATCCCTTCTTATGTAACCCATTTGATAGATAGACCAGTTTGAGGTGAGTACTTTGTTTGTGGCTATTTCTTCATCTAATAGAGATTTTGATGTTGATGTTAAGATGTCGTGGATTTATTTCATAGGCATATTGGGTTCATTCCTTCATAATGGATTGTCTTGTTGTTAGTGTGGAGATTGGATACTCATTTGTCGTTGTGATATAGTTTTGTCAAGTGGAGCTAGAAAGTTAGACACAGATGACCTTTCGTGTGATCACTTCTTAAGTTGGTAAATTAGAAACTTTTTAGATCAAGTTGTTAGTACTGTGGTGGTGGTCTCAACCTTGATCTTGGTTTTGAGATTGTTATTTCTTCTATAATGACGTTGTTCTAAGGTGGATTAAGAAAATCCTGATTTCAGCATTTGTTTGTCCTAGTGAGGCTTGGTGGAGTAATTCTCCTCGAGGATATGAGCCTGTGGCTATTTCTTTGCCTAGATGGAGTATTGGATTGGTTAGTTTTGGCTTAAGTTGTATTTCTTTGAGTTGCTAAACTTTTTGCCTTCAGTAGTGTGGTTTTCAGCCTTGAGAAGTTTTGAGTATGTTTAGATAGTTCATGCCCTCTAGCGGATATAGAGTAAATTATATGTATTCTCAGCTAGTGATTTTTCCTTTGGTATAACTCCTATTTTACAGCTATGTTTCATTTCCTTCAACTGATAGAGAGTCGGTTGCTCATGTTATAAGTCAGTGGTTATCACTGTGGTGATTTTACTCTCTAGATATGTTTTGACTATGGCTTGGTATAATTTATCTCGGATATGTCAGATCTGGATACTGAGTTGATTTGACATAGTTGACATTGATATAGCCTTATTAGCCCAGTTTTGGATTTTGACTGCTTGGAATGGCGATTTAGAAATATGATTGATTTGGAGCATTAATGCCAATCCATTTTTAGTTTTTATTTAGATATTTGAGATGAGCGGTTCAACCTTGGTATTGAGATTTCATCTTAGTGTTGTAGAGCTATCGTGCAACCTTTGTTTTGGACTTGTTTCAATTTGGATTTCATTTATAGGCTGGTTGAGCCTACTCCATGGTTGCCTATCTGGTCTTCTAGACTTTGGCTGGATTATAGTTGATAAGTGTTCAGATGATAGCCCATGGGCCTCGTATTGGTTATTTTAGTTTGGACCTCAAGTTTTAGTTTTCCTTGGGAATTTAGAATGATTTACTCAATGGGAGTAATATTATTAAGTTGGATTCAGTATGTCTTCATTTTCGATGCATGAGACATCTTGGAGTGCAATATTCAGTGATGAGTAGTTATACCTTGGATTTCAATATTTCAGTTTGATTTTCATTCGGATTGGTTACAGCATTGGCATAGATTACATTTCGTGATTGTCTTCATTTGTATGCCCAGATAATGCCTTATGAGCTTATTCTCATGTTTTCTTTATAGACTTTTAGCGAATCAGCTTTATTTCTTTGAGTTCTCTGTGATGAGACTGTGTAAACGAGACTCATGTGATTTTCCTCCTGGCTTAGAGAAAATAGCAGGTGCAAAGGGTAAATGAAGGATATTTTTGGATTTAGAGTCGATTTTATGACTCATGTCTTGGTTTGATTTTGGCTTGGATGAGCCTTTGTTGATTTATATGGATATAGAGATAGTATCAGTGTAATATGATTCAGATGTGCGTGCATCAGCCTTTTTAGTTCAGTTGGAGGCCAGTTAGTGGTTATGTTGAGTGGGCTATTTTGGAAGTAGAATAAGAGTGATGGTTGAAAAAGAGATACCTATGGTGAAATCCCTTACAAATATTTTCTGTTTACTAAGGTTATCTGGGATGTCATGCTTGGAGCATGTGGTCCTATTACCTCATTCTTTCGAGCTTCTGAGATTCTTTCTGTCCGTTAACTTTCGAGGACGAATGTTGTTTTAGTAGTGGATATTGTAGTGACCCATCAGGTCATTTTCTATATTTATGCTTATCTTCACTGTTTGAGTTTCTCCATAGCTGCCCCAAGTCATTTATGACTTGTTGGTACTGACAGTTCAGTTACCAAGCAGTTCGTTAGGTATTTAGAGCCAATTGTTGTTTTTAAGTCTTCACTGGTTCCAAATGGCCAACGGGCAAAAACTTGAGTGAAAAAATTTTGAATGCAAATTATGATTGTGCCAATAGATGCAGAATAACAATTTTAGTCTAGGTAGACCTTTGGTTCGTGTCCCAATGCACCCAAGCTCATTTCGACCTATTAGTTGGAAAGTTGAAAATTTGAAAGAATGGATGTGGGACACATATTTGGTCGAAATGACCTCGAATTGAAAATCCAACTTTCCCATCATGGTCGAAACGTCGATTTTAGGCTAGGGAGACCCTTGGTTCAGGTCCCAAGGCTCCGGGACTTATTTTTGGCTATTGAGAGAATTTTATAAAAAGTGATAAAACTATAGATGTGGGCCCCACTCTTTACCTAAACGATCTTTGCTGAAAGTTTTGATGATTCCAATGGATTTGAAATGTGGTTTACACTCAAAATTCACTATTGGATCATGTTCTTTGGATTCCGGATGAGTTTCGAGGGTCAAAAACTTATTTTTGAGTTTGATATCACCTGCTGCAACCACGATCGCAGCCAAGAGTGTGTGATCATGAGTAGCGCAATCACGTCCCATAGGACCGCAATTGCGATATCTGAGTACCTAAAGGGGCTATATAAAGTCCCCAAGACGCATTTTATGCATTTTCCCTTCACCATTTAGACCTAGAAACCCCAAAATGAGTCTAATAACTCAAAATTGGTCATGGGGGTGACTTAGGAGCTTAATTATCATCTTGTATCGTGACTATCTTCAAGATTAAGGTAAGAATTTTTTGAATTCAAGCTTGAATTTCTTTATTTGGACCCATAACCCCAATTATCTTAGAGCTTGATTTTAGCCCAAAGTATACTTAGTTTTCACCCATTCTTTGAGGGTTTTGATTCCTTATTCATGTGTGAACATTAGGTTGGTCTCAAAAATTCATTTTTTGTATGTAGGGCCCAATTGGGGTTTTGGTGTTGTTTTTGGACCCAAAAAATAATAGTGCAACATGGGTATCATTAAACTCGTATTAATGAGTATATTATAGTTTAGATAGTGTGATAGCATTTTAAGGATTGTAAAGTGAAGACGAGCATGTGGTGCATTAAGTGAGGTTTTGCGATTTGTCCTTAAGGTAGGTTTTTGTCCACTTTTCTTCATAGATGATGTGTGATATATGTTGCGTGTGAATATGGATGTTAGGCTTAATTATGAATAGGATAACTTGTCCTTGATTATTGATATATGGGAATTAGATGAGTCTTTTGGAACCGTAAGATGGCATGTTTATAACCCTTTTGTATCCTATTGCCTTCCCTCTTTAGTTTAGATTAGTTATAGCATGGATATGATATAATGTTATGTTTGGAATATGGTTTTATCCTTTAAAGAATGATTTGTATATTTAGTCTTACTGGGATAGGGTGGTAGTCTTGAAATCATAAGTTGGGTAGAGTTGACTTGAGTACCCTTATTTCTAGTCAAAGTTTCTATCTTAGGCTTGAATATGGATTACTTGAAATCTATAAAATGAACTAGATACCTTAGCCTAGTTTGGGGCCTTGTGTGCCTAATTATGAAAATTATGGATTAGAAATGGGATTATTCTGCCCACTTAGGTCTAAGCTTGTGTTAAGTCTTATGGACTTAGTGCGGATGTTAAACATAGATGAAGATAGTAAACCTTAGAATAAGGTACTTCATTACTTGGTAACTTGTATTTATGTTCTTGCATTGTGGCTTTTGAGTTATGGTTATGATACTCCTTGTGGAAGTGATATTGGGCATTTAGAGATGATATTCCTCCTAGATACGTTATGTGGCCTATAGAAATGCTATTTCTTCCTAGACTTGATGATTGGCCTATAATGATGCTATATCCTCTAAGACATGATGATTGGTCTATAGTGATGCTGTTTCCTCTTAGACTTGATGATTGGCCTATAGAGATGCTATTTTCTCTTAGACTTGATGATTGGCCTATAGAGATTATACTTTCTCTTAGACTTTAGGATTGGCCTATAGAGTTGTTACTTCATTTAGTCATGATTGTTGGATCTATAGAGATAATGTTCCTTTTGGATATGTAAATTGGGCTAAAGAAGTGATATTCCTTGTAGTCATGATGTATGACCTATTGATATAAGATATGCTATACACGATTACATACCTGTATATATTATGCCTTCTAGATATGAGATGTCTCTTGTGTGAGAGATGATTACATGCCTATATATATTATGCCTCCTAGATGTGAGATGCCTCTTGTGTGAGAGGTGATTACATGTTTATATATATTATGCCTTTTATATGTGAGATGCCTCCTATATGTGAGATGATTAAAGATATGCTACGACTTATAAATATGATTATTGATATAAGTCTCGGATATGTGTATGGGCCAAAGGCTGTGATTATGATATTGTGATTATTTTGCGTAAATTAATAGGCCAAAGGCCGTGTTATGATATTGATTAAATAGCCAAAATGTGTTTATCATTATAAATGATGTGATTACAGTTTATGAATATTAATATGTATATGTTTGTATACACGTCTATCCGGTATGGGACGGAAACATATGAAGTATGATGCTTATTTTTCAACTAATTAAATACTGGTGATGGCATGCATAGATTTGGTATGTTCATGATTATTTACCATTATAAATGATATTATTATATCTAAAATATGATATTATAACTGTTTTTCTTGTTATACGGTTAAGCTATGTGGTAACTACTTGTCTATTAGGGGACTATAACACTTGATGACATAGAATCTAATGTATTAGTTAATGAATCTTGCTTAGTTGAAACATGGTAGCTTACGATGCTTAGTTAATGAATGGTGTCAGTTAATAAGGGATGGTTAGGTGACAAGTAGTAATGTGTTATCTACTAATGATTAACAAATATAGGATGATTAGTTGATAATAATGAATGATGGATAAATAGCGATTTTCGGTCTAGTGATGAACCTTGACTAGATGATAGATATTGGCTATTTAATAACTGGTGGTTATTTGCTATCCCGTGAGGAAGGATTATGTGAAGGATAATGTTTAGGCTAATAACTAGAGGTTATGTGATGACTAGTGAACTAGTGATTCTATTATAATGAGTGTTAGTTAACTAATAACGAGTAGTTGGGAAGTATTGACTAGATAGATATTCTCTGGTGATATGTGTATGTTTATGAGTTTTTTAGTGTATCTTATTCGGTAATGGTGATTGTGATGATATTGATACCCGACAAGACCGGAGGATACTATTGTGATGATATTGATACCTAGCAAGGTTAGAGGATACTATTATGATGATATTGATACCTGGGCAGACCAAAGGATACTATTGTGATGATATTGATACCCGACAAGGTCGGAGGATACTGTTATGATAATATTGATACCCCTATTATGATGATATTGATACCAGACAAGGTCAGAGGACACTATTATGATAATTTTGATACCCGACAAGGCCAGAGGATACTATTATGATGATATTGATACCCTATAAAGCCAGAGGATACTATTATGATGATATTGATTCTCAGCAAAATCGAAGGATACTGTTGTGATAATGTTTATACCTGGTAAGGCCGGAAGATATATTGATGATATGTTGATACTCGGCAAGCCCGGAGGTTGATTACGATGATGATGGTCCTGAGGAAGATAGTTATGATGATTTATGATATTGATTGTGTACTTTTTATTCATTCCTGCATGTGTATTACCTATCACCAGTATGTACCAATGTCAATCAGCCGGTATGGAAAAATTGCATATTTATATAGGTGAAGAATATGCCTTGTGTTGTTGTATGTTGATTGGACCTTTCGAGCCTGGGCGGTGGGGGTACACATAGGATCGGCAAGGTATTTGGTTGTCCAGAGTTGTCGGTTGGTTATTCACGTTATTATTGATATTGTTGTTATCATTGTTATGATCATTATTATAGCTAGCTTATGATAGATTGTTCTTTAATTCGATATCGGGATTTAAGGCATATCTTCGGCCACTCCTATCTTATGATTGTATTATTCTGCACGATTATTTCATGTCTAGCCATGTGGAATAGAGCCCCCGAGTATGATAGTATTTAAATCTTAATTTTATTATACTGAGGTCTCAAAATAAGAATATGATGATATAGGTTATGCTTGAGATGACCTCATGCTTATATATATATATGCATACCCATTTATATATATATATATATATATAGTTGTACGAAGATATGATACTACGATATATCCCTTTCTTCGTTGTTCATGTTGTATAGTTATTTCTGTGCCTTGTATATTACTATGTATATTTTTCTTTCACTCTTTATTCATATATTAACCTGGGATATATGATATAGCATTGACGTATATTGACTGTAGCTGCAACAGGATAGTTCACCCAGATTCTTTCTTAGTTTATTATGTTAAACTCTTAGACATGAGCAGGATAGTTGTTATTTATTATCTCATTGACTTGTCATATGATTTCTGGACTCTTCGGTAGTTTTTACGGATACGGATTTTGAGTTAACCTTCTTGGAAGCCATCATAGTATTTTTAAACTTTGATTATTGTGGAGAAGAGAGGAGAGATAAAGATGTCCCACTGGATGTTCCAATTTGAAGCGTCTAAGTTTCTTTCCTGAAAAACAACACTCAAGAAAAGGAAAATAATGATAAACAAGAGTTTTTTATTTCAAAATATACGTGGGGTTACAATCTTTATAAAATCTTAAAAGAAAGATGTAATCCTATGATTCTTCTCCTCATGCTATTCACGTTGTTCTTGAATGTATGGGATACTTATTTGAATTTCACCATGAATTGCGAAGCACAACTATTATCATAATCGTGGAGGCATGGAAATTTATGGCTCATCACTTAGAGATGAAGACTTCTTGATATGCGGAAGGCTTTGTGGATCACCAATGAAGAGGAAAGCTTCTCTCAAAGTGTTTGTGTGTTTGCGTGTTCTCTATATGTATCCCTTCTTTTTTTATCAAGATTCCTTTATATAGGCATGAGCTAGGGCTTGGGGGTATTTTGGTCTCTAAGTAAACCTAGCGAACCTTGGGCTTTAAGAGTATGAGTTGGGATCATCTTGACAACTTAACATTTGAGTCCAAATGTGATTGGACCTCATTTAAATTATATAATTTTAAGGATCTTACATAAATCCCTGATTTTTAATGGGTTCTAACATTTTTTTCCCATAATTTTGTTTAATTACATGATATCCCGAATTTTGGTATTTGTGATACATATTTTTAGCCTTGATACATATGCATTGTGATACATTTGTAATTTAGTGGTTAGTTAAATAAGGAAGTAACTAATTATCAATAATTACAAGGAGTAAACATAAGCAGAAATCATGGTTTAAATACATCTAGTTTCAAATGTATCATAATGATACATTTGGTAAAATTACTCAATACCCATTAAAAATTTAATCTCACCCCAAAAATAAATAGTTTACATATGTCAAACATATATTAAATGTATCAAATAATTATAAATAAATCAAAAATATGAATCATTATCACAAAGTATTTGTCATATGTGTCACTAGTATTCCAATAATAAATATATCATGTTGGTAATATATATATTTTTTATAACTGATTAACAATACCAATACATATTTGTATACTATTATATCAGTGTTACATATGTCATTTCTCATGGAATAAAATGTATCAATGGTCTACGTATAAAATGTATCACGGAATTAAATAAAATACCATATGTATCAATTGAAAAATATCCAAACTGAATATTGGTGGTGAAACCACTAAATGACCAAAAACATATGAATCATCCTTAAAATTATAAAAAGAGTACACGAAGTTGTGATATGTATCTATATATGTATTAAATAGATTTATTTGATACATATGATTGATACATATGTATTTATCTTGATACTTAATATTGATACGTATAATCCATCATCACCATCACTCAGTCGTTCGATCACACCATCAGCGCCACCTTGGCTACCCCACAAAGCCATTGAACCTAAGATGAGTTGCAACATGTATAATCAACTACTATTCCATTGTTTGATACAAGAAGAAGGACTCGACAACTAAATCATTGAATCCAGCTGATTCGGTGTTATATGTAAGTTAATAAATATAGATTAATGTAATTTGTTAGAGAGATGGAACAATTTCTTTTGAGATCATGAAAATGACTAAAATTTTCATTTACAGTGAAAAACATTTACCAAATTAATGAAATTGGGGAAAAAGTTGTAGGGGGATGAAAGTTGTCTTAATTGATGATAATTTGGGAGAGATTTTAGGGGATAAATTTAAAAAAAAATGGATTGCATGCTTTAATTGTGGAGTAAAAGTAGGATGGGATTTTTGTTTATACTAGTTTAGGGTACGCACCCTGCGCAAGTACCTCACTTCAATATGTTCACTTTTATAAAATCACTTTGATATTATAAAAGAAATATTGAAGCCCCAAAGAAATAGTTAGTGGTGTTTAAAATTGGTATGTTATGGTTGGGAGTGAAAAAAAATTATGCTAAAATTTGAATCATAAATAAGTAGAAAAATCCTCCCACCATAGTGTTATTAATTGAGCTTAATGAGATGGGGTATGAATAAAATATATGGGTCTATAAAAGTGGTGTAAATTGGTTGTTGAAGATTTGGTTTTAATTGATAATGTGTTGTATTAAAGCGCTTGGGAAAAGGTATTTTTCCAAAATAGTTCCTACCCGTCCCTCAGCCTTCATTACAGCCCAGAAAAGACCTATTTGATCCTTTTTTTCTTTACATTCTAATATTAGTGGAGTACTACACTAAGGGCAAGCCTATGGTTCATTATAGTGAGCGTGAAAGTAAGCGTAATTGATTCTTGTACCCATTGTGTTATGCATTGCATTAGTGTGAGTAATTATGGGTATCTCTCTTATTGTGAGGGGCACATGTTTGATGAACGTGGTTGATTCGTATGATGTCTTTGATTGATCAATATGTGTGATTTTTCCATTACTGGACTCAATTCTTGAGGCTAGGACATCTTGAAGTAGTCTTTTGAGCTTTCAATTGTGTATATAACATGTTTAGTGTAGAAACTTGTATTCTATGTAGTCATTGTAGTACTAACTTCAGTTCCTTTTTTTTAGTAGAAGTGTAGCTTCACGTCATCTTTTGATGCTTAGTGTAAAGAGTTTTCGAGGATGAACAAGGGTTTAAGTGTGGGATGATTATCTTAGGTGGTTTTATACACTTTTGTGTCGTTATTCTAGTTTGTTTAGCCTTGTTTTGAGAGTAACTTGAATACTTAACGTGTTGATATTGATACAAATAAGCATTTAAGTGTCCAAGGACGATATTATAATGTTCAACATGTTTTCCAAACAAGTGAGTACTTAATTGAGTCATTTAGAGTTTAATCGAGAAAACTAGTGTTACTAGCTTGAGCTAGGTGTGTGTCTAGTTGGTTTCGGTGGATTCTAGTGTATTAAATGTGTTCCGTATGGTGTAAATGTATAACGTTACATGGAATAACTTGTTTAGCATGTGCAACATTCAATTAGAATGAGCCAAGAGTCAACAATAAGTTTAAGCGTAAAGTGTTCGAGACTAGTAATTTGCTTGAGTTTCTAGCATGTTGTTTTTGACGTGTTGTTATGTTGAACTCTAAACCATGGTTTTTGATGCTGTACTATTATTTTTGAGTTAATTATGAATTAAATGGTTGATAAACGAGCAGGAAATTGAAGGAAAATAACACCACAAGGCTTGGATAAAAAGAAAGGACGTTGAACACTTCGATTAAATTTTGGACGCAACTTCCAGTGTGTACGCGTGATGAGCATGCGGCGGCTACTCCAGTTCAGTTCTCCACTACCTTATAAAATATTAGGAGATGTAATTCCAGTATCACCGTGCGAATATCCCATGATGCATGGTTCATATCCATGGTGTAGTGCGTGCATCGCACCCTTCATTTTTGTGCAGTAGTATGTGCGTCGCACCCTCTATTTCAGTGCACTACTGTATGCGAAGCATGCTACATTCCCATGTCAAAATCTTACAAGACATATCTTAATCCTACGAGTATTGGGATTATTATATTATATACACGTTGCATACTTTAAAAGAAAGGAGAGAATCTTGGATAATTCTGGAACATCCTTGGACATGGTGGAATATTGAAGGCGCCTGCTGCTACTTATTAGGTTTTATTTTTTCATTATTTAGTTGTTAATTATATCATAACATGTATTCAATTATTTGGATAGTGATTAAGAATATTATCGGCTAAAAAACCCCTTTCCGAGATTAAAGCCAAGAGCATGACTACTATTGTTTTGGATTAATTTTGTTGGATTTGCTCACCATAATTAGTTGTTTGTTTATTCTTGTTTTAATTATTTTATAGATTGATCACCCATAAAATACATATATTCTGGACCTTGTGTTCTCGGGAGAGGGAATAAGGAGATAGAATATGGGAATAAACAAAGTAGGGTTTGTATTCTTTTATAAAATAAGGAATTCAAATTAGCACCTAAGACAGGGATATACTTAGGAGCCTTACTTGATTCAAACGTAGGATAATAACTTTAATAACTTAATTGAATTATTAAATTCCCGCTCAACGATGTATTTGTAATGTCCAAATTAGGTAAAAGATTAGAGGTTGGGAGACCATGATCATTCAATTAACCCTACGAATCAATAACAGAGATAAGCAAATTGACAAATGAAATTCAACAACATAGTATGGTTGTTCGGAGTGCTTTAACCCTGGACTTTAATCCATTGATTGTCCCAAGATCTTTACTTCACGTATTCTTAACTTTAAATTTGAATTTACAATTATCAAATTCTCTTGTTGGTTACTCTTGCACTAAATTAATCTAAACTGTGAACTAGAATTGAATCGTTGTTTAACCAAGTTCCTGTGGAATCGAAACTTGGCTTTCATCATGCCACTTTACTACTTGATAGACCACATACATTTACATTTGCACTTGGGTGCTTTCATGTTTACCCTTTTCCCTCATTGATACATATATTTAAGTATAAACTAAGGGGATTCTCGTGTACCCCACAAGTATATTGTCAACATGACCAATCCTCATGTCGACAAACATGAGTTTTCAGTGTCCGTCCATCGGACTCAGACCTTCACGGTTAGCTATCACATGCCGCCATTATTTCCTAATTAAAACCTTTAGAACCTAACCAAACCACCAATTCTAGAAGTTAACTACCAAGGCATTATGAAGTGTTATCATCATATCGACTATAACTTGCAAGTAATGTCATTAGCCAACGCCTAGGGGATTCCCATGTACCCCAAAAGTATTCCAATTAAACTGAGCCATTTCCACCAAGGAATTACCAATCCATTTAAAACCATTTAAACCAATTTAGGTTTCATTATCACCTTATGCAATACAAAGTTTTAAAGTCAAACTATGTGACAAAAGCATTGTCATTGGCATTTTAACAAACATGTTGAGGGCATATAGTTTCCAAATCCAAAACCATTTAACTATTCCCATGAAACCACATGTTAAAACAAACATTATAACATGAAAAGCCTTAAATGAAACATGAGACAACATCATCCAACCATTAGTAACCAAAACCCCCCAACATATATTCCTAAACCAATACAAACCCACAATAATGGCATTAAAACCATTAAGTAAAACATACTTTTAGTCGAACTAACAATGAGGGAGGAGTAACATGTTGTATATAATAAGGAAGATGGAGAGAAACCAACCTTTAAAGTATTAATTGACCACCTTGAAAAATCCCTTGCCTTTTCTTGAACTAAGAGCTTGGGAGAGATTTTAGAGTGTTTGATTAAAGAATAGTAGGTTAATGAAGTCCCAAGAGTGTTTTAAGTTGTGGGATCAAAAAAAGTTAAGAGGGAAAATGTCCAGAATACCCCCAAAACTGTAAAAATTTCTGCAGATGGGTACGGTTGGACCCCTCTATAAGTACCCACATCGTACAAGCGGTACCATCCAGTCGTACCCAGAGCAGAAGGTTGGACATCTACACATTATCCACCATACGGGTCCCCTTTCCCCACTCATACCCATAACATACGAGTAGTACCCATAAGTCATATCTAGGGGTTGGACACTAGACAACATACAACTCCACTATACCACTCGTACCCTATCCTCAAGGCTCTTAGTGAGCACTCGTACTCAGAGCCAAGTCAAGTTACCAAGTTTAAAATTAAGTGAAAGACCAAACCAATAAACCATCACCAAACTATATGACTTGTACCCACCAAGTCGTAACGATAATTGAAACCCAACCACCACACATTGGACATCTTATGATTTAGGCCACCTAACCTTTACCCATACCATATGACACATATGATAAGTCGTATCATCAATAGAAGGCTCAAGCTCAGTAAATTTTACAAGGGCTAGAACCCAAGGTGTTTTACTTATTTAAATAGTTTGTTTCTTCCCCTAAAGGTAATGTTTTTGATTAACCTTTAGTCTTGTTCGATTGATAGTTGGGAAGAAATAAAACAAAAATTTCTTAACCATTTTTATAGCACGAAACATACTGTAGCCAAGTCAAGTTACCAAGTTTAAAATTAAGTGAAAGACCAAACCAATGAACCATCACCAAACCATATGACTTGTACCCACCAAGTCGTAACGCTAAGAGAAACCCAACCACCACACATTGGACATCTTGCAATTTAGGCCACCTAACCTTTACCCATACCATATGACACATATGATAATTCATATCATCCATAGAAGCTCAAGCTCAGTAAATTTTACAAGGGCTAGAACCCAAGGTGTTTCACTTATTTAAACAGTTTGTTTCTTCCCTTAAAGGTAATGTTTTTGATTGGTACACAAACCTTCAGTCTTGTTCTATTGATAGTTGGAAACAAATAAAACAAAAATTTCTTAACCGTTTTCATAGCATGAAACATACTGTAGCTTGGTGGAGCTTACAAACATGCCTTAACAAAATGAGGAACTAGTTTTTGTCTTTATTAACTAATGGAGGCACGCAAGTTTAAACTATATGGATAGACTTAGTGAATCCTTAAGGATTTGAGATGGTATTCAAGGAATGCACTAGGGTGTCCTCTACATTTTGCAAGGTATAAAGCCTAAGACTTTTGAAGAATTGGCTACTCGTGCTCATGAGATAGAGTTGAGCATGGCCTCAGTTGGAAAAGAATGGTTGACTGTCCATGAACCCAACAAAGGTAAAGATAAGAAAGAAATTAAGAAAGTGTGTAGATATTTGCCCAAGACTAAAAGCAAGGAATTCATGAATGTCAACACTTCTCCCGTAAAGTTCACTGCAAAAGTAAGCTAGAAGCAGAGTATAAAGATAATTTATTTTAAAGACAGAGAAAGCCAAAAGTTAACTCTAAAGGAGATGTAAGAGAAGGATTACCCATTTATTGATTCAGATGTCACTAATATTTTTTATGAACTCCTTGAGCTCAAACTTTTTGAGTCACCAAAGATTAAAAGACCAAATGAAGTGGGGAGGAGCGACGATCTAAATTATTGAAAATATCATTGATTGATTGGCCATCCTATTGAGAAATGCTTTATCTTTAAGGATAAAGTCATAGAATTAGCTCATAAAGGAAAGATTTACTTAAGGACTAAAAATTAAGTTCAAATCAAGTTAGAGGTACTTTTGAATAGCTCAATTTGATTGTGATGTATAACCGTATTGAAAGATATAATTAAAAAGAAGTTTAAGATGTAACTATGATAGGAATGATTAAATTTGGAGACTTCAAGCCCATTAATTTGATGGAACTTTTGAATATTGCTCTAAGTGATGCGGCATCCATAGGAGATGAATCATCAAAAAAAGATAAAGAAGTATACCATTTTGATATATTAGGGCTGGACTCTCATGACCCACTGAAAACATCATAAAGCAAGCTCAATAGAGGAGCATCCTAAGCGACGACCTAAGGAAATGGTGGCAAGGAGACCCAAAATAAAAAGATCAACTAAGCACCCCAAAGAAAAAGAAAATAGAAGTGAAATACCATCAGGATATGCATAGAACGATAACATTAGAAGAATATCTGCCAAGATGGTTTCTCACAGGGTTCATAAGTGATGGTACAAAATCTCTATCATGTAGCATTGATTAAAAAGAAGTAAAAAATGCAACCTCATCTTCTACTTTCTTAAAAGACCCTCCAAAGTTATCTCCTAAATTTGAGGATGTGTGTATAGCTAGAATCGTATTCTTGGAGGATGACCACTTACTTGGAGACACACCTCATAATTGCCCTTTATTCAGGGTTGGATTTACATGAGAGCAAAGAATGAATAGAATTTTGGTTGATGGCGGATCTAGAGTTAACATCCTTTCGATTCACACAATGAAAAAGCTGGGTATATCAACGATCGATCTTAGTGAAATTTTCTTGATGATCCAAGGATTCAACCAAGTAGGACAATGGGTCATGGGAGCCAATAATGTAGACCTCACTATTAGAGAACCGCAATCAGGCATATGGTTACATGTAATTGATGCAAAAATTTCATATAACATCTTGCATGGTAGGCCATGGGTATATGAAAACAAATTTGTCCTATCAACCTACCATCAATGTTTGAAGTATTATGAGGACAGGGTTGAAAAAAAATACTGCAAACATAACCCCTTCATCGAAGTGGAAACTCACTTTGCTAGCGCAAAGTTTCACTTGAAGAAATACGCCATAAATTAGAAAATGTTTCAACAACCCAAAATGTTTAGTTCTTGAACAAAAAGGCTAATGTGATTGAGTCATGACCCGACCTCGGGCCTAGTCGTGATAGGTACCTCAAGCCCACCCAGTACCGGAGGACACCCTCTTAACCTAGCCAACCAGAGCATAGTATGATATAATAACGAAAGCAACCCAAACAAACATATCAAAGATAGATAGATAACTCAATAGGGACTAAGAATCAGTAAATAATAACCATCCACACTTTGTCCACAAAAAACTCTAAACCAAAATACCAGGTTAGGTCAGGACATGCCTCCGATCATGGACAAAAAGGGAATACAAAATATAAACAAAATTATGGGATATCAATAATCATAAAGAAATCAGTGAAATGTCTAGCCTTTTAGAAGATGAAGGCTCACCACTTTAATGCAAACCAACTAGCAAACTGGAATCACCTAACTCTAAACAAGGTAACCGAAAAACCCCTATACCCTACATCATAAAATAATGTAGCGTCCAGGGATGGTTAGTGGGATGAGCACTAGTATGTAACTCAGGAAAGGGATAAAATAATGGCAAGAATAAACCAGTCCAAAAACCATATGCACATATGCATATATACGTATATATAAGATATCGAGACGGGAATAAGGTTCAAACATGAATTTTAAAAGCCATTAACCTGGACTATGTAGCTCTAACCATCCTAAGGTTACCCACGAGCTATATGGGTTTAGCTTCCTCTACTAAAAGGGTCCCACGCATAATAGCTAGACAAACCAGGAAAATCCATGGAAGGGTCAGGGAATCCATGACCCCAGCCATTCCAAAAAATATACAAAGTGTGAACCATGCACACGGTCATAAAGACCCTCACACAGGCAAACGTGGTTTCCAGTAGTGGTCCTCCCGGTACCTCCACCTTCCACAGCGAGCTACATAATCCCTTTTAAGCCCAAATTAAAACCATTTACATATTACCGTCCATTAACGAATGAGTCATATAATTAGGCATTTATTGTTGGTACGGTCATGCCAAATAAAGTTAAGCTTGCAAGCCAATTCCATTATGTCATTCCAAAACCAATAAGCCTAATTGACTCCAAAGTTCCAATTCAAAAACCAATCCAAGGCAACCAAGGCCTTTCAAAACCATTTTTATTCATTTAGTCATTAATGCAATGCAATAGTTTGGAAAATTAAGCAAAACCATTTAATTGTCAATATTTCAAAACCAATTATGCAAGTAGGTTGAGGTTAATACCAATTTCAAACCAAAAACGATAATTATGGGAGAATCTATGAACCCCATCCCATTCACCATGCCTATGCATTCAATTAGTTCAAAAACCACAAGTTAAAGCATGAATAACAATTCTAAAAACATGAGAAAACCAAACAAGTAACAACCATTCAAAACCCTAATCCCATCATTCTAAACCCACAATTTAAAAATCACATAAACAGTGATTAAACTCATGATTTATGAAAAAACCAAGTTAGGGAAAAGATACATGCCTGAAAATACCAAAAATTTGGAGAAGAAACCATAATTTGAACCCTAGGGGCTTAATCCTTAGAAACCTTAGCCTTGCTCTTTATTTGGGAGTTTAGAGAGAAAAAGTAGTGTTCATTTTATGTTAACTAATGGAAATAGGACTAAAAAGGGGTTTTAAGCTGGGTAAATACTGGGGTGGTAGGACAATACCATGCTGCCCTTAATGAAAACAGGCAAAAAATAGTGTTCAGTCACTACGGGTCAAGTAATGACTCGTGATCACTACTCACGAGTCATCACCAAGACTCATAGTTTGAGGCCCCAAACCCTGACCCTTTACTATTTTGGTCACGAATCACACCCTATGACTCATTACCAGAACTTATGATTCGTGAGGGCTAAGTCTTGGCCACAACTGAAGCTCTGGACACCCTTACTGGTTGGAATACCAGTGGTACCATACACCTCATGGTGAGTGACTATGGCTCTCACCTGAGTTGTGGTATAGACAGTGAGCTCAATCATAAGCAAAAATTTAAAGTCCAAATCCTAGGTTATTACATTACCCCCCCCCCAGGGATCATTTATCCCAGAATAAGGAGTCAAGGCCCCCATTTTCATGATAACAAGAAAGAATGCATGCATACCTAAATGACAAATTCAAAAGGCCATAAAAGAGAGAACAGAAATCATACCTCAAGTACTTTAACCCAACATAGTGGAAAAAAATAGATACTTAGCCTTCATATCATCCTCCGCCTCCCAAGTAGGTTTCTCTACCTTTTGATTCCTCAAAAGGATTTTTACCAAAACCACATCCTTAGTCCTTAATCTATGAACTTGCTTATCCAAGATCTCGATTGGGACTTTCTCATAAGATAAGGAGTCTAAAATACCAACTTTATCCACAGGGACAATCAAAAAGGGATCACCCACACACTTCTTCAACATTGACACATGAAAAACTGGATTAATGGAACCCAAACTCAAGGGAAAATCTAACTCATAAGATACATTCCCAACTCTCCTCAAAATCTGATACGAACCAACATAACAGGGATTTAGCTTCCCCTTTTCCCAAACCTCATGACTCATTTTATAGGACAAACTTTTAATATCACCCAATCACCTACTTCAAACTCAAACGCCCTTTATGTAACATTCACATAAGACTTTTGGCAACTCTGAGCAGTCTTGAGTCTTTCTCTAATCACCTTCACCTTATCCATGTCTTAGTGAACAAAATCATGATGAAATGACCTAGTCTTACCAACCTTAAACCACCCAATAGGATACCTACACCTCTTACCATATAAATTCTCAAAAAGAACTATCTAAATACTCGAATCATAATTATTATTATATGTAAACTTAATAAGAGGCAAGTGATCAACCCAACTACCTCCAAAATCAGTCACAAAAGCCCTTAGCATATCCTCTAAAGTTTGAATAGTTTGTTTCACTTGTTCATCTATTTGTGGATGGAAAGCAGTGCTAAGGTTCACCTTAGTCCCCCAACTTTTTCTGAAATGAATGCTAAAAATGAGAAGAGAATTGGACACCTCGGTCTAAAATAATGGAAATTGGTGATCCATGCAATTTTGCAATCTCCTAAATAAATAGCTTAGCATAATCCTCTTTGGAGTAGTTAGTCTTATAGGCAAAAAGTGAGCAAACTTATCATCCTATCCATTATGACCCAAATCAAATCATATTGATTGCGAGATCCGGAAGTCCCATAACAAAATCCATGTTGCTCATATCCCACTTTCCCATAGGTAAATCTATCCCTTGAGACATCCCATCAGGCCTCAAGTGATCAACTTTCACCTGCTAATAGACCATATACACTTGGCCATAAAATTTGCCACATCCTTCTTTATATTGCTCCACTAATAGATTTCCTTCAAGTCATGATACATCTTTGTCAAACCCTGATGAGCTATATACCTAGACTCATGAGCTTCAGCAAAAATCCTTTCTTGGAACCCATCAATATCAGGAACACATAACCTACATTGATACCTCAAGATACCATCTCCCCTGATCTTGAATGCCATAACCTTATGTTAACCCACATCTTCCTTAATTTGCATAAGTGTAGGAACCAAAACCTATTTCTCCTTCACCTCAGAACCAAGAGATGATTTAACCACTTCTTGAATTATTACTTCTCCATCCTTGGAGTCCAAAAGATGAACTCCCAAATTTTTTAACTGGTGAATATATTTCATCAATCCTCTCTTCTCCTCATCCACATTAGATAAGGTCCTCATGGCAACCTGCTAAGAGCATAAATAACCATATTAGCCTTAACTAGATGGTAGTGAAGACTCATGTCGTAATCCTTAAGAAATTCAAGCCACCATCTCTTTATGAGATTCAACTCCTTCTAAGTAAATAAATATTGAAAGTTCTTATGATTGGAATAAATGTCCATATGCACCCCATACAAATAACAGCGCCAAATCTTCAAAGAAAAAACCATAGCCGCCAACTCTAAATCATGAGTTGAAAAATTCTACTCATGAACATTAAGCAGCCTAGAAGCATAGGCCACAACCTTACTTTGCAGCATCAATACTGTAACACCATGAGTCTGCACCCCAAATATCACACGGTGCTCACAACCAAGAAGGACCACAAGCTAACCCATGACTGGTACCTGCTGTGAACACTGAATAATAATATTGAAATAATGCAAAAACTTAGGCTGAAATGCCATAAGGTTCATAATATGAATACTGATAAATATAGTTCTAAAATAACATCTATAAATTGAATACTGGTTGAACTAGTCTAGTCTAAAAACCCTCTAACTGATCTATCTGAATATGGAGTTGAAGGGACAAACCCCCAACTAACTCTGACTATTGAAATACTGAAATGACTGAAATACTGAACTTAAAGAATATCCTTGATAGATGATGACTCATTATAAAATTTGTTGCTGATAATCTAAACTACTAAGTACGATCTGTAACTCATGCGTCTGAACCTATGATATAAGAGATCATAGCATAAAGAAAGAGTATGTATTAGTACTTTGAATGTACTGGTATGCTATGTGAGGTAGGATGATATGCAAGGGTTGATATGCAAGAACAATAATTGGATGAATAATATGAATATAACTGGAGGAGAGTACATGTATGACAGAAACTACTGAAACACTAATTTTGCAATACTGTGTGCATAACTGCATACTGATTATGCAAGACTGTGCAAACACACATATATAAATACTGTATTTGAGAGCATACTGAGAATGAATATTGAGATTTGATAACTAAGTAATTGATATCTTAGCTTATTAATATATGTATTACTAATAACTGGGTGATTCTTTTCTGAAAGTCCTAATTCTGTAGAACTGAACTGAGTTCTATACTTAAATGGGTGATTATGTCTGATAGTCCTGATTCTGTAGAACTGACCTAAGTTCTATACTGAGTCTGAAACTAAAACTATAACTGTGGGAGTATTCATCTAACCAACATACCCCAATTATAAACTGAGTTGGAGTCCAACCTGTGACCCCGGTTGGAAGGGTGTTAGCACCTTGCCAAAGGATACTAACAATGGTTGTGAGTCAACCCTATCTGGCAGGAAGATATTTTGTCAACCCTCACTGTCAGGAAAACTTGTATGAGATGTATCAACCCTTATCGGGCAGTAAGATAACTCAAACTACGTTGGCTACGTAGTTCTGTAACACAGGGATTGCTACTAAGGGTCAAACCCTTTACTGGCAAAAATGCCCCTACACCTGGCTTTGCTTAGTGATGAGTCCTACTCTCAACTGAATAGACACTGAACTAATCACTAAACCTGTACTAAGCTTTACTGAACAGTTACTGATCGAGCTAACTGACAGAACTAGACTAGGTTTACTAAGTTCTGTTAACTGACTGAGCACTACTATTCGTGACATCATGGAAACTATTATGAAACTACTGGAATTCTAAGTAAAAAGATAGATTTTGAGTATTCAATACCCCTAGGACTCGATATCATAAATAGTACAACATAGCACAATCTTTAAAGCATGATAACTAATCACGTTGTCACAATTCCTTCATTGAGGCATTTTATCAAATACTTGCATGACATGAACTTGTACACCTACTAATATGTCATGATTTCACCCTTCAACTTACATGAACATTTTATCAAATAGCTTAGCAGTATAATTTTTGCACATAATAATAGCCAACATGCAAGCATTATGATCACAATCCCAACTCATAAATTCAAGGGGCTTTTAACATAAATCCACATAAGACTACACACATATTGATTACTTTACATGAAACTTGTGATAAATCATGGATTAGAAACCCAAATAACATCATAATCATGAATACAATCAAATTCAACATGAAATTTATGAAATCAATCAAATTGTAGTTTTAAAAGAGGTTCTTGAACTCCAAGGGTGGAATGAAACCCTTGGATGAACACCTAATATACCTTGGTAAACAAATTCGTGAAGATTGATGGTGTGTTCTTGAAGCTAGAATTTTAAATTAGATGCCCTAGGGTTTGTTCTTGAGAAAACTTGAGAGAGAATGAGTGATTTAGACTTTAGGGGAGGTTAATCTTGTGTTTTGGGGATGAATATAAGTGGAAAAATGAAGCCAATACCCCACTGGACGTGGACTTTTAATTACTAAAAACATGCCCAGCGACGCACAGACCGACCCACCGCATCGATGGGGTCGATGCGATGGACGACACAATGCGTAGATATTATGTCATCTCACTAGCATTTGCACCAAATACTAGGGATAATATCCATCGATGCAGTAGGTAACGCAATGCATTGAGATTGCATTGACTCACTGTTTTCAACATCCAAATAAGCTTCTACCGAGGTCCAAAAAATACGAAACTCATCCGAGAACACCTATTGGCATTCCTAATCATGAATTAATTTAAAATTTGACATTTTAAGTTCATAAGGGTCGTAATAAAATCATGGAAATACTGAGGTCCTAAATGAGACTAAGTGTCATTACTTAGCTGAAATTTTCTAAGTCTAGGACCACTTTTCATGCTCTAAAGGACTAAGTTAAGCTAGGATTTTGTGGGGTCTTACAATATCTCCCCCTTGGGATATTTACCCTCGAATGAGACTGATTAAGCTAAGAATACTGATAGACTAGGTTTACATACTGAACATGCACAACTGAATCATGATTACATGGCTGAAACTACTTATATACTTAGTTTTCATGTTGAACTGCATAACTGAAACATGACTGAATTCTGATGACATGACATATGAATAAGCTATTTCATGATGGTATGCATGATATGAGAGTGTTATATAACTAAAACTGATATCGAGTTTGTAAAGGTAATCTGAGCATGGAACTAAGTAAATTCAAGTAAAATTATTACCTTAAGCTGTCTGAGTTTGCAGAGAAGAGGTGAGGATACTTGGTCTGCATATCTTCTTCTTCTTCCCAAGTAGCTCCTTCCATGGACTGATTCTTCCAAAGAACTTTAACTAGAGGAACTTTTTTGTTCCTCGGTCTGTGAATCTGATGATCGAGGATTTCAATTGGGATTTCTTTATAAGAGAGACTATTCTGAACATATATACCCTTTATAGGGATTATAACTGCTGGGTCACCTATGCACTTCTTTAGCAAGGAGACATGAAACACTATATGCACTGAAGCTAAGTCTGAAGGCAACTCAAGCTAGTAAGCTACCTTTCAAAAATAGCTGAGGATTCGGTAAGGTACGACATATTAGGGAGTGAGCTTTCCCTTCTTGCTAAATCTCTTCACTCCCTTCACAGGCGAGATTTTCAAATACACATAATCACCAATCTCAAACTCGAGATCTTTTCTTAGCACATCTTCATACGACTTCTGTTGGCTCTGAGCTATCTTAAGCCTTTCACTGATAAACTGAACTTTTTATAAGGCATCAAATACCAAGTTAGACCCTACCACTGCGGCCTTACCTACTTTAAATAAACCAATGAGGGATCTACATATCCTTCCATAAAGTACCTCAAACAAAGCCATCTGAATGCTGGAATGATAGCTGTTATTAAACGCGAACTCAATAAAAGGCAAGTGGTCATCCCAACTACTCTTAAAGTCAATGGGACATGGTCCTTTTTGGTTAACCATCTGTCTGAGGGTGAAAGGTTGTACTATGGTGAATTTGGGTACCAAGACCCTTTTAGAAGGCTTTCCAGAAATGATAGGTGAACTACGTATCTCTATCTGAAATAATGGACAATAGAACTCCCTTCAATCTGACCAACTCTCTGACATAGTGCTGGGAATAATCATTGGCTGAATAAGAAGTATGAACAGGAAAGAAATCGAACGATTTGTCATCCTATCCATGATGACCCAAATTGAATTATGATAGCGACGAGTATGGGGAATACCCATCACAAAATCCATGTTCACCTCCTCCCAGTTCTAAGTTGGAATACTGAACTCCTACATAGATCCACTAGGCTTCTGATGCTCGATCTTAACCTACTGACATGTTAAGTACTTATCTATAAAATTTGTAATATCTCTCTTCATCCCACTCCACCAATAGACTTTCCGTAAGTCACGGTATATCTTAGTGGCCCCTAGGTGAATCAAGTAGTGCACGCCATGCGCTTCTATAAGAATCCGTTATCTCACGCCATCTACACATGGTATACATAGTTTATCTGGTAGCGTAACACACCATCTCCCTCTTGGGAGGAAACCTCTACTTTCTGATCTTTGATTGACTCTTTCAGTTTAACTAAATTGGGATCCCTGTCCTGTTTTTCTTTTACTTTAGAAACCAAAGATGATTCTGAACTATTCTAAACCCATACGCTACCCTCTGCTAAATCGACTAAGAGGACACTTAGTCGGGAAAGTGGATGAACTTCCTGAACTAACTTTTTCTTACAATCTTCCACGTGAGCAACACTGACCATGGACATCCTGCTAAGAGCATCAGCTACTATATTGGCCTTGCCTAGATGATACAGAATGCTCATGTCGTAGTCTTTCAATAACTCTAACCACCTTCTCTGACGTAGGTTCAGGTCCTTCTCAGAAAATACATACTGTAGGCTTTTATGGTCTGTGAACACATCAACATGTACTCCATATAAATAATGCCTCCAAATCTGTAAGGTAAACACTACAGCTGCTAATTCAAGATCATAAGTGGGATAGTTCTTTTCATAGGGCTTAAGTTATCTAGAGGCATAGGCTATGACCTTACCTCTCTACATCAAAACACATCCCACTATGACCTTACCTCTCTACATCAAAACACATCCCAAACTAACTCTAAAAGCATCACAATATACCTCAAAGCCGTATGAACCATATGGTAAAGTCAAAACGAGGGATGTAGTAAGTTAAGTCTTTAGTTCCTGAAAACTCTTCTCACAAGAATCTAACCACTAGAATTTGACTTTCTTCTAAGTCATTCTGGACATAGGGGATGCAATAGACAAAAACCCTTCCAAGAACTATCGGTAATAGCCAGCCAAAGCCAAGAAACTCCTGATATCTAATGGAGAGATAGGTCTGGGCTAGTTTTTCACTACTCTGGTATTTTAAGGGTCAACTCTAATGCCATTATCGAAAATGATATGACCAAGGAAAGCTACTGACCTTATCCAAAATACACATGTACTGTATTTGGCAAACAATAGATGGGCTCTGAGGGTCTGTAACACTATTCTGAGATTGTCTACATGATCCTGTTCACTGTGGGAGTAGACAAGGATGTCGTCAATAAAGACTATGATGAACTTGTCCAAGTACTAATTGAACACACGGTTCATCAAGTCTATGAAAGTTGTTGGGGCATTTGTAAGACCAAATGGCATGACTAGGAATTTGAAGTAACCATATCAAGTTTTGAAAGCTATTTTTGGAATGTCACATTCTCTGACTCTGAGCTGATAATAGCCTGATCTGAGGTCTATCTTATAAAAGTAACTAGCACCCTGAAGTTGGTCAAACAAGCCATCGATTCTGGGAAGTGGTTACTTGCTCTTGACCGTGACTTTGTTCAAATAATGGTAGTCAATACACATTCTAAGAGAACCGTCTTTCTTATGCATGAATAGAACTGGTGCACCGCAAAGGGATATGCTGGGTCTAATAAATCCATTATCTTGGAGATCCTTCAACTGTTCTTTTAACTCTTTGAGTTTTGTTGGGGTCATTCTATATGGTGGGATAAAGATAGGCTATGTATCAGGAAGAAGGTCTATTCCAAAGTCAATTTCCCTCTCGGGAGGAACTCTAGGAAGATCTTTGGGAAACACATCTGGAAATTCACATGCTACTGGAACTGACTCAAGATTGGGAGTTTGAAAACTAGAATCCTTAACTCAAACAAGATAGTAGACACACCACTCAAATATCATCTTCCTCATTACAAGGTAGGAAACAAGTTGACCCCTAAGGGCTGAAGTACTAACCATCCATTATAGGACAGGTTCATTTAGAAACTGAAAATGAACAACTCTATTTCTGTAGTCAACTGAAGCATAGCAGGAATAGAGCCAATCTATGCTGAGAATGACATAAAAAATCATCATATCTAGCTTTACTAAGTTTGTTGATGAAACCTTCTAAGATACCAAAATCGATTAGTTTTTGTATGCCCATCGGGCTATGATGGATTTACCTACAGGGTTAGAGATTGAGAAAGGCTCTGCTAGGATTTCAGGACTGACTCTGAAGTCAACATCTATATAAGGAGTAATATATTTACTCCTTATATAGATGTTGATTTCAGAGTCAGTCCTGAAATCCTAGCAGAGCCTTTCTCAACGAAGCTCCTAGATCTAGAAAAGAATAAATATGTACATAATAAACTTGTAACATACCAGTTAACATATCAGGAGAATTTTTTTGATCCTATTGGGACTAAAGTGCATAGTGTTTGTTTAGGCGTTGCCCACTGGTGGAACTAGAAGTGGCACCCTACTGATTCAAGCAATCAGACTCCACTGGGGGACGATTATGCTGACTCTACGAACCCAACTGAGGAAACTCTCTAACATTATGGTCTGGCTTGCCACATCTGAAACATGCATCACTGCCAGCTCGACAGACACCCTGATGGTTTCTGTTACACTTCTGAGAAAGAGGATTTTTTAGGCACTTCTAACACTATCCTAGGGTTTAGGGCCTGGTGCCCTATCTTTAATGCCATCTCTGAATTTCAGCACTAGAGCACTGGCTAAGGACGAAGCTGGAACTAAATTTTTCAAGCAGAACTGAGAAAGACTACGACCCTCTGACTTAGGCTGAGTGAAATTAAAGCTAACTATTCTAGATCTCTTGTTCTCTCTCTCCTTCTTCTTATTATTAGCCTCATCTATCTATTCAGCATGGACCATGAGCCTGGATATGTCCATATGCTTAATTAGTATGGTGGTCCTACACTCCTTGATCATACTCTTAGACACACCCAACACAAACTTACTCATGTTAGATCTGCTATCTGCTACCACATGAGCGGCATATCTGTCTAACTGAGTAAACTTGAGAGAATACTCTTTTACTGCCATGTTTCCTTATTTCAGATTAATAAAATCCAAAACCTTTGCTTCTCTCTACTCTAGTGGGAAGAACCTATCAAGGAAAGTAGTAGAAACTCCTCCCATTCTACGACCCTGTATTTGTGCCCCTATCTGCCTTCTACTACTTAAATTATGTATGAGCCACATCCCGCAATTTCTATGCAGCTAACTCAGCACTCTCACTAGAAGTCACCCCCATGATATCTGTGACTTTCTGCACCATTTCAAGGAATTCTTGTGGGTCCTTCTCAGGCTTTGACCCTGTAAATCATAGAGGATTCAATCAGGTAAAGTCCTAAATTCTAGTTGCAGTAGTACTAGCCACTGGGTTGGCCTGAACGACAGCTAGGCATTCATTCTGGGCTGCCACAGAATGAGCTAGAGTGTTAAAAGCTTCTCTGAATTCTGCATAGGAGACATGCTCATCCAGGGGATCTGCCTAAACAGGCAAAGGTGCTGGCTGATTTCCAGTTCTTCTTTTGTTAGTTCTTTTGGGAGGCATACTCTGTAAACAAAAGGGGGAAACTAGATTAGACTGAGAGTTTAACTTGAGCTCTTGTTCACCCACATGATATTAATACTGAAAGAAAGGAAACTTTTCCTAAAAATGCCTCATAGCCTCTTGTCCATAGGTGTGGCGCGTTACACACCCATGCATAAGACTCTACTAGATGCGGCTTTAAGACTCCCTAGGACTTTGTTGAACCATAGGCTCTGATACCAAGTTTGCAATGCCCCGAGTCTGCACCCCGGACATCACGCAGTGCTCATTACCCCAAAGGACCACAAGTTAATCCGTGACTGGTACCTACTGTGAACACTGAATAATAATTCTAAAATACTGTGGAAAATTAGACTGAAATACCATAAGGTTCAAATCTAAATACTGAAAAATATAGTACTGAAATAACATCTAAAAACTGAATACTAGCTGAACTAGTCTAGTCTGAAAAGCCTCTAACTGATCTATCTAAATATGGAGTCGAAGGAACAAGACCCCAACTAACTTTGACTATTGAAATATTGAAATAAAAGAATATCCTCAATAGATGAGGACTCACTACTAAATCTTCTGCTGATAATCTGAACTGCTAAGTATGATCGTAAGCTTGTGTATCTAAACCTATGATATAAGATATCATAGCGTAAAAAAATAGTATGCATCAGTACTTTGAATGTATGGGTATGCTAAGTGAGATAGGATGATATGCAAGGGTTCATATGCGTGACCAATAACAGGCTGAATAATATGAATATGACTGAAGGAGAGTACATGTACGACTAAAACTGCTGAAACACTGATTTTCCAATACTGTGCGCATAACTACATACTAATTATGGAAGACAGTGCATACATACATATATATTGTGTATCTGAGATCATGCTGAGAATAAATACTAAGATCTGATAACTCAGTGACTAATATCTGAGTTTACGAATATCTGTATTACTGATAACTGAGTGATTGTTTTCTAACAGTCTTGATTCTATAGAACTAAATTGAGTTCTATACTGAGCTGGGTTACTATGGCTGACAGTCCTGATTCTGTAGAACTGAAGTAAGTTCTATACTAAGTTTGAAACTGAAACTGTAACTATGGGAGTGTTCATATAACCGACATACCCCAATTATAAAATGAGTTGGGGTCTAAACTGTGACCCCAGTTGAAAGGCCGTTAACACCTTCCTAAGGGATCTTGTTAGCCTTTAAGGGAGGTTAATCTTATGTTTTGGGGATGAATAAAAGTGGTAAAATAACCCAAATACCCCTATGGATGCGGACTTTTAATTACTAAAAATGTGTCTAGCGATGCACAGACTGACACACCACGTCGATGGTATAGACATGATGGATGACGCGACGCATCAATATCACATCAGCTCACTAGAATTTGAACCGAATATTAGGGATAATATCCGTCGATGAGGTAGGTGATGTGACGCATTGAGTTCGCGTCGACTCGCTGTTTTTGACCTCCAAACAAACTTCTAACAGGGTTCAAAAAATCTTGAACTCATTTGAGAACCCTATTGTCGTTCCTAATAATCAATCAATTTAAAAATTGACATTTAAGGTCATATGGATCTTAAATAAAATAATGGAAATACCGAGGTCCTAAAATAAGACTATGTATCACTACTTGACTGAAATTTTCTAAGTTTGGGACCTCTTTTCATACTCTAAAGGACTAAGCTAATCTAGGATTTTGTAGGGTATTACAAATACATAACACAGTCCCACGCGTGATGTAACACAAAATACCACAAATCCATAAGTAATCTCAGGCAGGTTTAGGACTGGCGCCAAAGTCAACTTATTCTTCAAATTCTCAAAGCTTACCCTCACAAGCAATGGACACAAGAACTTTAGCTTTTTTTTAGTCAACTTCATCAACGGAGCAGTAATAGAGAAAAGCTCTCTACAAATCTCCTATATACCCAGCAAAGCCCAAGAAGCTCTTTATATCGGTTAGAGTCATGGGTTTAGGCCATCTCTTAACCGCCTCTACTTTCTGTGGATCCACCTTGATCCCCTCACTAGAAATAACATGCCTAAGGAAAGTCACGGCATTCAGTCAAAACTCACACTTAGAAATTTTTGCATAAAACTTTTGATCCTTAGGAGTCTGCATTATAATTCGGAGGTGACTGGCATAATCCTTCTCACTCTTAGAATACCCCAAGATATCATTAATAAACACTATCACAAATAGATCCAAAAACCATCTAAATAGCCTATTCATAAGATCCATAAAAGCAGTCAGAGCTTTAGTCAACCCAAACGACATAACCAAGAATTCATAGTGATCATATAGATTTCAAAAAGTAGTCTTGGGAATATCGATTTCCTGAATCTTCAACTGATGATAACCCGAATGAAGGTCACTCTTAGAAAAGCATCTAGACCCTAAAGATGGTAAAAGAGATCATCAATCCTAGAAAGGGGGTACTTATTCTTCATGATAACCTTATTCAACTGTGATAATCTATATGAATCCAAAAAGAATTATCTTTCTTATGCACAAAATGCACGGGAGAACCCTTGAGAGAAACACTAGGATGAATGAAGCCCTTGACAAAAAGACCTTTTAGCTGTTCTTTTAGCTCTTTTAATTTAACCAAATCCATTCTATAACGAGGAATAGAGATAGCACGGGTATCTAGTGGAAGATTAATCATGAAGTATATTTCCCGATCAGGAGAAATTCTAGGAAGATCATCGTCAAACACTTCAAGAAACTCGTTAATCGCAGGGCTAGATTGCAAAGAGCGAACCTTAAAAGTAGAACCTTTAACCCAATATAGGTGATGCATATACCCCTTAAATATCGACTTTTGGGCTATCAGATAAGAGATAAACCTCCCTTTAGGTACTAAGAAACTTCCCTCCTATTCGATTATCGATTCATTAAGAAATTGGAAACTGACTCTTCGGGTCCTACAATCCAGAGAGGCATAGCATGAATGAAGTCAATCCATCCCTAAGATTGCATCAGAATCTGCTGTATCAAGCTCTACAAATCCACTAATGTCATTTAATGAAAGGTAGACACCACACAACCCCTATAGATCCTTCTAGAAAGTACACAATCACCCACTAGAGTAAACATAGAAAAAAGGTTAAAATATTTTTAGGACCAAAATCAAAATGCACAGCCAAATAAGGGGTTACATAAGAAAGGATAGATCCTAGATCAAGCAAAAAATACACATCTCGGGATAAAAGTTGTAATATACCCAGAACAATATCAGGAGATGCCATAGATTCCTATCAGGTAGCAAGAGCATAGAGACAATTCTGGCTAGTAACGATTATAGGAGTAGCACCTTTTAGCACCAGAGATGAAGAAGTGGCAACCGAAGCCTTATTAGCCCTACTGGCCACATTAACTGTGTGCCAGTTCCTTTGCATATGTCCAAGCTAACAATAATTAAAGCATAAATTCCTTCCTTCATCATAAACACCCTCGTAAGGCTGATCACAAAATATACAAGGAAGATATGGTAGGGCCAACTAAGATCCACAATCCTAAGACTTGGCACCCTGTGTGTCTTAGGAGCACTAGCCAAAAAATATAAACCAAAATTTCCCCAATTCTTCTTCTTGCTCTACTCTCTACCATCTCTGCTACTTACTTGCTGACCTTAACCCTGCTCTGAATACCTAAAATTTTTACTCTACCTCGCTACCATCTTCGTTTGTCTCTTCTTTTCATCTTATACATGTTGTATATAAACTACAAGCCTATAGATATCATTGTCATTGTTCAACATAGCATTATTACACTCTAATACTAAGTCATAGGACAACCTAGAAGAAAATTTTCTCATCTTTGCCCTTATAGAAGATACTAACTCAAGAGAATAGAGAAAAGACTACTGAAATTTCAAAGCATACTCTTTCATACTCATCTTCCGTCGCATTAGATTCACAAACCCCTCAGCCTTAGCTTTTCTCAGCTCTTGAGGAAAGAAATGATCAAGGAAGGCAACCAAAAATGATTCCATAAGTTGGCTCTGCATTATCACCTCTCAACAACTCCTACTTATCATACCACTGATAAGTTACATCCTTAAATTGGTATACAGCAGATCCGCAACCTTAGAATAAGTAGCATGCATCACCCTACCAATCTTCTTTATTTCATCAATAAACCCTTGTGAATTTTAGGGGACTCATGAATTGTCCAACTCATGTGACCTCAGAAGAAAGAGAAACAAAACCAACACGATCGGACTGATGGGACTCAGCAGCCACCAACTGAGTAAGAAGATAAATAGATTGGTTAAAATCTGCATTTGAAACATCAAGAAGATAAATAGATTGGTGAAAATCTGTATTTGAAACATCACCATGAGGCATCGAGGAATGAGTATCATTAGTCTAAGAAACCCAATGAGGACTAATATAGACCGGTTGAACTCCACATGGGGTAGTAGAATCAGGATCAGGGACCCTAACTGAGTATCCAATCTAGAGATAGGGTGATTTCCATTCACATCGGCCTCAAGTAAGATAGAGGTTCCAAAGAAGTTTCTACGAGCATTACATCTTCAGCTAGGAATGATCTAAAATGGGAATAAATTATAGATTAGAGAAATTCACAACACCAGACTCTATAGACCAAAATAGAATACAAGAAAGGGAAACATTCCTAAATAGCTTGAAACCTCCCCCTTATAAGTGTGGCGCGCTATACATCCATTAAAAGGACTCTACTCAACACAGCTTTGTGGACACCCAAAGACCCTAAACCTATGCTCTGATACCAAACTTATCATGACCCAACCCCAGGCCTAGTCGTGACGGGTATCTCAAGACCACCGAGAGTTGGAGACTAACTCCTTAACCTAGATAACCAGAACACGGTATGATATAATTGTGTAAGTAACCTAAAAAAATGTATGGAAGATAGATAAATAGATAACTCATTAAGGACTAGTAAATAATAACCACCCACACTTTGTCCATAAAAGCCTCTAAACAGAAATAAGCGATTAGGTTGGGACATGCCACCAACCAAGTCCAAAAACGGAATCCATAGTATAAAAAAAATCAATGAATTTCAATAATCATAAAAAATAAAGAAATATTCAACCTACCAAGAGATAGAAGCTCATTACTTTAATGCAAATCATCCGACGAACTAGAATCACCTAACTCTGCACAAGGTAACCAAAGAACCCCTAGGACCTAACATAATAAAACAATGTAGCATCTGGGGACAGCTAATGTGATGAGCACTAGCATGTAACTCAGGGAAGGGATAAAATAATGTCAAGAACAAATCAATCTAAACACCATATGTACACAATAATATATACATATATATAAGATGTTGGGATAGGGAACAAGATTTAAACATGAATTTTAAAAATCATTAACCTAGATTGTGTAGTAATTGTCTTAAGGGCACCCACAAGATATATGGGTTCACCTTTTCCTGCTGAAAGGGTCCCAGTATGTGTTAGCCACATGAACAAAGAAAATCTGAGGAAGGGATAGGGAATCCATGACCCCATCCATTCTAAAATATATAAAGTGTGAACCATACACAAGTCATAAAGACCCCTACGTGGGCAAATGTGGTTTCTAGTATTGGTCCCCCTAGGACTTACACCTTCAATGACGAGCTACACAACCCCCTTTTACCCAAATTAAAACCATTTACACATTCTCATTCATTAACCAAAGAGTCTTTTAATTAGGAATTTACTATTGGTATTGTCATACCAAATAAAGTTAAGCTTGCAAGCCAATTCCATTATGCCATTCCAAAACTAATAAGCCAAATTGACTCTAAAGTTACAATTAATAAACCAATCCATGGCCACCAAGACTTTTCAAAACCATTTTAATTAGTTTAGCCATTAATGCAATGCAATAGTTTGGAAAAGTAAGCCAAACCATTTTATTGTCCATATTTCAAAACCATTTATGCGAGTGGATTGAGGTTAATACCCATTTCAAACTAAAAACCATAATCTATGGGGGAATCCACAACCCCCATCCACTTCACCATGCCCATACATCCAATTAGTTCAAAAACACAAGCTAAAGTATGAATAACAATTCTAAAACCATGAGTAAACCAACGAAGTAACAACCATTTAAAACCCTCAGCCCATCATTCCAAACCCATAATTTAAATATCACATAAACACTGATTAAACATATTTCTTATGAAAAAATAAGTTAAAAAAGAAATACATGCCTAAAAATACCAAGAATTTGGAGAAGAAACCACAATTTGAACCCTGGGTGCTTAATCCTTAGAAACCCTAGCCTTGCTCTTGATTTAGGAATTTAGAGAGAAAAAATAGTTTTATGTTATGTTATTGATGAAAATAGGGCCAAAGAAAGGGTCTTATGTCGGGGGAAATACTAGGGTGGAAGGAAAAGAAAATACATCCCTTAATAAAAATGGGTAGAAAAATAGTGTGTAGTTGTTATGGGTCCAGTAACGACTCATGGTAATTGGTCATGAGTCATCACCAAGACTCGTAGCCCTGACCCTCTACTATTATGGTCACGAATCACACCCTATGACTCATGACCAGAACTTATGATTCATTAGGGACAAGTCATGAACACAATAAAAAATTTGGACATCCTTAATGGTTGGACTAAGAATGGCATCATACGACTCGTGACGAGTGATTATGACTCATCTGTTGAGTCATGATATGGACAGTGAGCTCAAACATAAGGAAAAATTTAGAGTCCATAACTTGGGGTATGACAAATTGTAGGTAAGGAAAAGGTTGCAAGTAAGGAAGATAGGAAGCTAGCTGATGTGAACAAGACGTCTAGCATGAATAGTGCTTCTTTAAGTAAGAAGGTGATGCCTAATGTGAATAGTGATTCTTCAAGAAAAAGAAGGAAGCACGTCATTTGTTATGTTTCGAAGGCCAAAAAATAAGAAGGACACCCCCTCAACCTACAAGGATATTACTTAGAAGGACTAACTCTTCTTGTTAAGTGAATTGATACGATGAAGTCATCTGCAAAGTTGTTTGGAAAATTTATGGCTCCTAAATCTTTGCAAGATGATGCACTCCCTACAATACATATAGATGGAGGTTTTGATCCAAATGCATATAAACTATTCACAAAGGCTGGCTATGATCCTAACAAACCATCAAAATTGGGGAAGCTTCTTCTAGAGCTTGCTAAAGGCAACCACGTGAAGGTTTGGGATATAAACAACCTCTACCAGTTTGCATCTCCATAAGTAGGGTAACCAATAACTATATTATTATGGAAGATGAAAATGTCACTTCTAATAAAATACCTTCAGTTTTTTATCGACTTTGAAGCTCGACAGCAAGAAATTATGTATTCGAGAGGTTAGGACTGTTGAAGATGAAGTACAAGCCCTGAAGAAACTATAAGAGTATGAAAGCACCTATTTTACCTAAATCTTAATATATCTCCAAGGATTTTCAAAGTTTGATTCCTTTGAGAATGAGACGACAAGCAAACCTTATGGTTTCATATGGAGAAGTACTAAAAGAAAAGTCGCTTGTTGTGGTCTATACCAAAGAACGTGATAAAGATAAAGAAAGTGTTGGATATTTATATCATGTTTATATGCAATACAAAAGGTATAATTTATCTCTAATTAAAGTTGATGAAGATTTGGAGGATATCTCATGGTCTCACCATATATCTTTTAATAATGAAGAACCATAAGAAGATGAAGAAGATAAAGACGCTCCACCCGATCTTGTAAAGGGGTGAAAACCACAGATGATGCATTAAAAGAAGTTAACGTTTGGAATTGATAAAGATCTAAGACCCACTTATGTAAATGCCTTACATGTAGTTGATGAAGAAAAGGCTTAGTTGACTTACTTAAAAAGTATAAAGACGTATTTTCATGAAGATACAAGGAAATTACTGGCCTAGATCCAAAGGTAGCAGTTCACCATCTTGCAGTAAAGAAAGGCACATGTCCTTTCAAGTAAATAGAATAATGCTTAAGGCTTAAATTGGTTCCTATCATTAAAACCAAAGTTAATAAGATTATGGAAGCTGGCTTCATTCGTAAAGTTAAGTACCTTACATGGATTTCAAGTATTGACCCTGTGAAGAAGAAGAATGGGTAGATTCAAGTTTGTGTTGACTTTAACGATCTCCGCAATTCATACCCTGAGGATGAATTCCCGCTTCCCATCCCAAAACTCATGATTAATACTACTACTAGGTATGAGGCAATGTCTTTTATAGATGGATCATCTGGCTACAATCAGATTCGCATCTTACCTAAGGATGAAGAGCTTGCATCATTTTGCACTCCTAAGGGTATTTATTGCAATAAAGTGATGCCTTGTGGTTTAAAGAATGCTGGAGCTACGTACCAAAGATACATACAAAATATATTCGACAATATTCTTCACAAAAATGTTGAATTTTATATTGATGACTTGGTCATAAAATAAAGAAAAAAGAGTGACCATTTGTAAGACTTGAGGATGTTGTTTGATCTACTACAAAGGTACCAACTTATTATGAATCCTCTAAAATATGCATTTAGGGTTACCATACAAAAATTCCTTGGATTTATTGTATGACATCGAGGGATAGAAATTGACCAAAGTAGATGCAATCCTAAAGATGGTTGATCCAAGAAACATCCATGTATTGAAAAGTCTACAAGGAAAGTTGGCATATCTTAGGAGGTTAATCTCAAATCTAGTAGGAAAGTGTTAACCATTCAATTGCCAAATAAAAAAGGGTGATATTTTTGAATGGGATCAACCTATTAGTAATGCCTTTGAGAATATCAAATCCTACTTAATGAAACCGCTAGTTCTAGCAGCCCTTATTCCTAGAAAGCCATTAATACTTTACATATCAGCACAAAAAAGATTGGTAGGAGAGCTCTTAGCCCAAGAGAATAGCGAAGGGGAAGAAATTTCCCTTTACTACTTGAATAGGATGATGATACCAAATGTGTTGAAGTATTCGCTGATCAAAAAATTATGTTTGGACTTAGTCTTCTCCATTCATAAAATAAAGCACTACTTTCAAGCTTACGTCATCCATCTTTTTTCTAAGGCAAACCTTATCAAGTTTGTGATATCAAAACCTATCCTTAGTGATCGGCTTGAAAGGTGGTACCTTCAGTTTCAAGAACTTGAGATTGTGTACATTCCTTAAAGGCTATGAAGGGGCAAGCATTGGCAGACTTCCAAGAAGACCATCTGATACTCGGTGATTGGGAGCTAACAGATGAACTACCTGATGAATATACCATGGTTATTGAAATTCAACCACCCTTAAAAATGTATTTTGATGGTGCCTCACATCATGAAGGAGCTAGTGATGGTGTGGTATTTGTCACCCCCCTCAAATCCAAAACTGCATCCCTATCATGATTATGCATAAAATCGATTAAATGGCTCGGTGATGTTACTCTTCAATATATGCGTCGGAAGGAAAATAAGAAGGTTGATGCTTTAGCTGTTTTAACTTCAACATTGACTTTGCCTGATCAAGCACGAATCATAATTTTCTAAAAAAGGATAGTACGACTGGATGGAGATAAGGATGGAGATAGTAAGTTTGAAAATATTGTAGCCATTTCTAAAGCTGAAAAGGTAGTTTGGTGACAAACCCTTATTGATTCTTTGAGTTACAATATACTTCCATAGGATCCAAAAAGAAAGATTGAAATTTGTCGTTATGCCCCTCGCTTTCCTTATTACAAAGATACTTTATATCAAAAATCGTTCGGGGGAGTTCTCTTGCATTGCTTGGGGGAAGAAAAGGGAAACCAAGCAATGGAAGAAGCACACTCTATTGTTTGTGGATCTCACCAATCTGGGCCAAGGTTGCACTGTCACATAAAGAGGATGGGATATTACTAGCCAACCATGGTGACAATATTGTGTTGATTATGCCTGAAGGCGCAAAGCATACCAATTCTATGCAAATTTTTTGCACCAACCTCTAGAAGTTTTACATCCGACTGTGGCATCTTGGCCAATCGATGCTTGGGGGTTAGATGTGGTAGGACCACTACCGAAATATTCTTGTAGTCACTTGTACATCTTAGCTGCAATGGGTTACTTCTCTAAATAGGTTGAGGTGTAGCTCTCAAAGAAGTAAAAAAGGAGAATGTTGCCAACTTTATTCGAGTGGATATCGTCTATCATTTTGGCATTCCCAACTATATCATAATGGATAATGGAAAATCCTTCTCAATAAATTAATGGATAAGATTTGAGACCTTTTTGGCTTCAAGCAACGTAATTCTTCAATGTATTTTGTTGCTGTAAATGTGCTAGCTAAAGCATTTAGCAAGACAATGTGCAACTTGTTAAAGAAAGTCGTCTCCAAATCTAAGAGAGATTGGTATGATAGAATTGAAGAAGCTCTTTGGGCCAATCAGATGACTCATCGCACACTGACTCAAGCAACTCCTTATTATCTAGTTTATGGAACTGAAGTAGTCTTTCCACTAGAGCTCCCATTGTTGTATCTAGCTATACAAGGACTTACTGAAGAAGAAAATGCTCTTCTGTGTCTTGAAGAGTTGGAGTCTCTTGATGAGAAAAGATTTGAAGCTCAGAAAAATCTTGAGTGTTGTAAACCATGTCTTTCCCGTGCTTTCAATAAAAGGGTTTGCTTAAGGTGCTTCCAAGTTGGTGAACAAATCCTTGCTATAGGAATACTAATTGTCATATCTTATAAATTGTCATGAACCAAAAACTAAGGGTCATGATGGTACTTGTCGTGGTAAATCTTGACAAGTAAGCCTCAGCAAAACTGATATAGAATGAAAGATAAAGCCAAAACCCAAAACAAGACTCTTAGAACATATTTGAACCACACATATATAATAAAAGCGGAGATACACAGTCAAGATACCATACAATATCCCAAATTCTGGTGTCACGGTGTAAGAGCTACTAAATACATCTCGAATGTTAAGAATATACAATAATATACCAAAAAGGATAAAAAATCTATCTTTGAATACAAATTAAGACGCGTAATACATAAGAAGAGGTAGTAAATCAACTCCAAAAGCCTGGATCAACTGCTACCTTGAATATACTCTAGATACCACCTGAATCAGTTGTCATGTGGGGAACTCATACTTGGATATGCACCGAAATGGCATAGTAGGGGTAAGTACGGTCCACTTGTACTCAGTAGGTATCATAGGCCTACTGATTAAAGTAGAAAATAAAGCATATAAACACAAACTATGGGCACGTCACCTGCAATCAGAAAATGTCCCAAATGGTAGCCCACATCGTCTCCACTAACATTTTAACTATATACATATATAAAAAATATAGGTAAGGGAAAGAAAAACAAATATACATGTACACAAATTACAAGTATAATAAGATAAAACAAAGGGACAGATATCAGTCAAGAACAAAAATATAATCACATAATCAATGTAATAAATGGAATGCAATGAAGATGATGATGTTATGCATGAGGTCATCGCACAACTTTCGTATACACCTACCGAGTTGTGCTCCAGAGGTAGGACCCACGGTGGGTTCATCAACTCATATAAAATTAATATCCAATATAAATATCAATAACTGCTCTCCACAAGTACATCAGTAGAAGGCTTTTAAAGATGTCATATTTTCTGTCAGAAAAAGCCAGTGTTTCCTAGTCTTTCCATGGTAGTACCAATGATTCATGAATAAATATGATATGAGGATGCAATGCTCACAACCAACCAAAATGAGAATATCCAATATCCAACCAATATACCAACCAGGCGAGCCAAAAATCCACTCAAATCAACCAACCATTCAGGATCCAATATAATCTAGAGCCCACAAGTGAAACATGCAAAAAAAAGTCATTAATACCACATAAATCAAAAATCTAGGCTTTTTCCCATAAAAAGAGTACAACCAAGAAACATATACCAAATACCAAACTACAATATCATATAAGACCCACCGGTCACACATAGCAAATAATGTCTTAAAAACCACCAAGTAGTATCCATATATACCCCCTTACGGGAATATAAATCACCTAAACACATTTTCCATGACAGAACCCCATACCCATAGCATGATTTTACATTATTATTAACTACCCAACCCAATTTGAAGAAAGTTAAGTCGTAACCTACCTCGATTACCAAAAACTGGTCCAAGAAGTCATCAATCCAGAGCTTCCCCCTCCCCCCCGAACGAACCCAAAATCAACTAAAACATACAAATACAGAATCTACCAATCAAAAGACAGCCAATGATACCCATATTGCCTACTCCCGAATCGGGGTCAAAATAGACCCTCAAAATGGGTTTTAAAAATAGAAGGGTAAACCAAATTTTTTGATCAGAAATATTCTTCCCAAGATTAAAGGAACTACTCATAGGAGAAAACCCAAGTTAAAACAAAGTGAAATTGGGATTTGAATTGAAGAAAATATAATTAGGGCCTTTTGGGCCAAAAACCCAAAATTCCACCTTTAAATCTAAATTTAAATAAAATCTAAATGATAGCATCAAAGAAAAGTAGTTGACGTTGGGGTTGGGGCTTACCCAAGCTTAGAAATCAAAGAAAAAACCAAAAACATCGATTCTCAAGGTCTACGTCTCAACAATAGTGTAAATAGAAAAGGGGAAAATAAGCTACCCAGGCATTGCCTAAATGATTACTGAATCGCTTAGGCGGCTATCGTTTAACTGACAATGCGTTTCTTAAGTAAAGCCCCCTTATCACGTATGCGGTATGGCTATCACTTAAGCGACAGATGTTTGGCGTGCTAGTGTCGCTTAAGCAACCAGGCCATCACTTAAGCAATCCTGGTACCTCTTAGGTGACAGTTTGGTTGTCAAGACAAGTCGCTTAAGGGACCAAAGCATTGCTTAAGGGAGTGCATCAACTGGAGGCTTAGAGAATTTAAGTCTCTACAAACCCCTCGGGATTCATTAGGAATCTTGAGTACACAAACGAGCTATGCTACCCCACTAAATTCGATTCTCCAAACTCAATGGAGATATCAAATTTTTTAATTGACCCTAAAAATCTAATTTCATAATTTTCCAAATAGATGATCAAAAAGAGATATAAAAGTCTTAAAACCACGACAATTATGTTAACACCCTAAAATCAATGTTCTGGAATTGTTAGGCAATCCATTTTGTCATTCGATGCACAGATAAAAAGATGTCAACCAAAGTCAACTAATAAGCCTCTAAGACCATCAAAAACTAGAATCTCGCTTAAACTATACCAAAATACATTGGGAACTGTTTCAATCATCCCCACATCCCAGAATTGCCATAATACAACCATGAGGTCGGTAAATGGACAAATCACATAGAAATAAATATTTCACGTAAATTACCAAAATTTAGGTTATTACATCATCAAC
Source organism: Capsicum annuum (assembly GCF_002878395.1). Taxonomy (NCBI): domain Eukaryota; kingdom Viridiplantae; phylum Streptophyta; class Magnoliopsida; order Solanales; family Solanaceae; genus Capsicum; species Capsicum annuum. The sequence continues at coordinate 126,600,549 of NC_061120.1, forward strand.
CACTAAGATTATAGTTCATCCTCAAACTAAAGGCGTAGAAAATACCTGAATCAGTGAAAAGTTAAGGATAACTATTATGTATGTCAGACTCGGCCTCCCAAGTTGACTCATTGACAGGCCGGTGTTTTCACTGGACCTCAACCACTGGAAAAACTCTAGAATGTAATCACCTAATATCCCTGGCAAGAATGAAGACAAGCTTCTCAAGAAAAGACAAGCGCTCATTTAAATGGACTGGATCCCAACGAATGACATGAGATTCATTTGGAATGTAATGCCAAAACATAGAAACATAAAAAACTAGATGAACAGCTGATAAATCTAGAGGCAATGCTAATTCATAACCCTCATACCTAATAGTTCAAAAGATCTTAAAAGGTCCAATATACCTAGGGCTAAGCTTGCCCCTCTTCCCAAACCTCATCACACCCTTCATGGGTGAAACATGAAGAAAGACATGATCACCAACACTTAATCTCAAGGCAAGAAGTCTATGATCTGCGTAGCACTTTTGCCTACTCTAAGTCGCTTGAAGTCTATCCTGAATGACCCATACTCTATTCAATGACTTAAGAATCAAGTCCGTACCTCGAGGTCTAATTTTAAAAACATCAAACCAACCAATCGGAGAGTGACAACACTTACCATACAATGCCCCGAATGAAGCCATATTAATATTAGAATGGTAGCTATTATTATACACAAACTCTACCAAATCTATATGATGCTCCCATTGGCCTCCAAAGTCAATAACATAAGCGCAGAGCAAATCCTCTAAAACCCGAATTGTCTTCTCCGGCTAGTCATCAATTTGGGGGTGACAATCTATACTAAGATCAACCTGAGTACCCCAACTCCTTCTAAAAAGTCTTCCAAAAGTGAGATATGAATACTAAACCTTGATCTGAGATGATCGACACTGGCATACCATGAAGATGAACTATCTCACGAATATAGATACGCATCAACCTCTCAGCATTGAAACAAATTTGAACCAAAATAACCTGAGCGAACTTGGTTAACTGGTCCATAATGACCCAAACACTATCAAAACCTAAGAAGTATGAGGTAACTAGGTCACAAAGTCCATAGTGATTTGTTTTCGTTTCCACTCTAGAATGGGTAACCTCTTAAACAATCCACCTGAATTGAAATACTTGGTCTTCACCTGCTGCCAACATAGGCAATGACCTACAAAATCTGCTATATCCTTCCTTATACCACCCCACCAGTAATATTGTCTCAAATAACAATGCATCTTACTCGCTCCTAAATAAATGGGATACATAGAACAATGAGCCTCCTTCAAAATCAATCTAATCTAATCATGAGCTCTTGGCACATAAACTCAGTCTCTAATCCTCAAAACACCATCTGAATTAAGTGAGGCTTCCTTAGCCTCACCACTCAACACCTTATCCCGAATCACTCTCAACCCAATATTATTAAACTGATAACCATGAGTCTGCTCCATCAAAAATGACCTAGCCTACACGAATGCCAAAACACACTCATGTGTAGAAATATCAAGCCTAACTATTTTGTTAACCAAAGACTAAATCTTCAAGGAAAAAGGTATATCTTGAATAAAACAATACACCAAGCGACTCATGCTAGTCCACATTCAAATCAAGGCATAAGTAACCACGTCAGACTTGTTTGGATAATAGAGAATAGTCAAGTCATAATTCTTAAGTAACTCAAACCAATGGAGATGCTTCATATTAAGATATCGTTTCCTGAAGAAATACTGAAGGCTAAGATGATCCAAGAAAATCTCACAACTGGCTCCATAAAAGTAGTGCCTCTTCAAAGCAAACACAACTGCGTCAACTCTAAATCATAGGTAGGGTTGTTTCTCTCATGGGTCTTTAGCTGATGAGAAGTATAAGTAATCATCTTATCATCCTTCACCAACACAGCACCTAACCCAACAACAAAAGCAACACAAAAAATGGTAAAACCCATGCCCTTCTTGGGCAAAGTCAAGATAGGAGTTGAAGTCAACAAATCCTTGAGCTTTTGAAAGCTCACCTCATAAGCATCAAACCACTAAAAGGAAATATTCTTCTGAGTCAACTTGATCAATGAAGCTAGAATAGATGAAAAACCCTCAACAAAATGCCGATAGTAGATTGCTAAACCAATAAAACTCCAAACATCGGTAGGAGAAATAGGCCTAGCCCAATCAGGAACCACTGTAATCTTTGATGGATCAAACATAGTGTCATCCTTGGTCACAACATGACCCAAGATAGAGACAGACTCCAACCAAAACTCACACTTAGAGAACTTAGAATACAACTACACATCCCTTAATCTCTGAACATAGTCTGCAAATGCTCCTCATGTTCAGCCTTACTCTTTGAATAAACTAAGATATCATCTATAAAAATAATGATAAAAGAGTCAAGATACAATCGAAATACCCAATTTATCAACTCCATAAATGTGGCTGGGGCAATGGTCAACTCAAAAGACATGACCAAGAACTCATAATAACTATATCGAGTCTGAAAAGTTATCTCCAAAATATTCAAAGATCTAATACTCAACTGGTGATACTTAGACCTCAAATTAATCTTTGAAAATACCAAACCACCCTAAAATTGATTGAACAAATCATCAATACGAGGAAGAGGGTAATTTTTCTTAACGGTCACCTTGTTCAACTACCAATAATCAATACACATATGCATAGACCCATCCATTTTCATTAAAAACAACTTAGGAGCACCCCAAGATGATATAATAGGTCGAATAAACCCCTTATCCAACAACTCCTGCAAATCATACTTTAATTCTTTCAATTCTAATGGGGCCATCCTATAAGGAGGAATAGAAATAGGCTTGGTGCCCGGCTCAACATCAATAGAAAAGTTAATATTTTCATTTAGAGGCAAACCAGGCAAATCCAAAGGTAAAAAAAATCCAAGAACTCATGAACAATAAAAATAGAATACAAAGAAAAAGGTGAAGCAACACTAGTATCACGAATATGAGCCAAATAAGACAAACACTGCCGCTAAACCAAGGGACGAGCATAAAGAAAGATATAACTCTCTTGGAACCCGAATAAAGCACACCCCCAAGCTATCCTCAACATACCTGTTGAAGCTTAAGTTATGGTCTCGGAATAATAATCTAGGACAACATAATAAAGAGCTAACCAATCCATACCCATGATGACATCAAAATCTATCATATCTAACACCATCAGATCTACTCAGGTTTTATGCCCAACAAAATTCACAACATAAGATTAGTACATCGATCCACCACAAATGAGTAGGCTCACAAGAAGAATCAAAAACCAAAGCAAAATATGCAGACACATAGGAAAAAGTTGACCTTAAATCAAATAACATCGATGCAGATCTGAAATAAATAAGGATGACACCTGTGATAATAACATCGAAGGCCTTTGCCTCTAGCCTTGAAGGTATAGGATAGCACTGACCATGTCCACTACCTGACTGAGTAGTCTCTCGACCATAGCAATGGGCACCACCACCTTTACCTCTTGCACCCCTGGTATAACCTCTACCTCTCACAGCTAATAAAAAATAGCTCTGAAAATACGATGGGGCAGTCCTTGGCCAAATGGCTAATCCCATCACATATATAGAAGACCCTATGGCCCAGCTCGATGAAAGAAGGTATGTCTTAACTAGGACAACCACCCAAAGCTGCCAAATTAGAAAAACCATACCTGAAATCTACAAGGCTATCTACACAGGTCTATCGTGATACCCCCAAAAGCCTTTTGAATCTCTACCTTAAGAAGTATGACCTCTGAACTCACCTTGAGGATGCACCATATTGGCACCTCCATGAGATGCTTGAATAATAGCCTCAGTCATCATTGCATGATCCATAATACTCTGAAACAATTCCTCATAAACTACCATTAAAGTCATAGCAAGCTGAAAAGAAACATCCAACTCCTTTACAAACTTTCAAATCTTTCAAGACTCGGAAGTAATACTGGTATTAGAATATCTTGATAAGGCATGGAATCGTGCCACATACTACACAATAATCATGGATCCCTGCTCCAAGTGATTAAAATTATCTCTCATCTAATCACATAAATTAAAAGGAACAAACATGTCCAAAAAAGCCCTTATAAATTGATCCCAAGTCATCTCTGGCGAACCAAGAGGTCGGCAACCAATAAGTGATCTACACCAATCTCTAATTGCATCTCTAAACTGGTAAGTAGTATAAACAACCCCATGCAACTCAAGTGAACCAAGGTTATAAAACTTCTCATGGTAATCTATTAAGAACTCATAGGTATCCTCTCCTATAGCACCACTGAACCTAGGAGGACCTAAACAAGTGAATTTTTTAAACCTCTTCTAATATTTAGGAGACATAACTATATTTGTAACAATAAGAGGCATAATAAATATGGTTGGCTGAATACCCATCTAAGGAGGCATCATAGAAGAAGATTGAACTCCTGAGCTTAGAATACCATACTTAGATATAGGCACTGAAAAGGAAACCACAATCAAAGTCTTTGAAGTACCATAAGTAGATGTCAGCACAATAGGAGGATCCATACTCAGAACTGAAGGAACACCATAAGAAAACTCTAGCACAGAAGGAGGTACAATACTAAGAGCTAGATAAAGACTAGATATACTTAAAAGAGAACCCTCCAACATGATCAACAACCAAATAAACAACCCCTCCAAGACTGGGGAAGAAGAACTCTGTGGGATTAGAGTAGGCCTCACAACTCCACTATGCTCAACTTGAGGTGCTAGGGAGAGTCATCTAGTTTACATGACCCGCCCTAAGGCCTTGACATAATGGTCATCCCAAGTTTGTCCAGGACCAGAGACCACCCCCATTACCCAACCCAACCTCCAATCGTCTACCCTAAGTTGCCTGAATTTTGAGTATGTAACAAAATAGTGTAACAACTCACACAAAGACTCTGAGATAATATCACAATCATGACTGACCCAACCGAGTCCAACCATCCCATACCAATAATCCAATGATATACAACCATACCGAAACAAGGGCCATAAACCAGACCATAACCAAGTATGTTCCAAACATAATATTATTAATCGTAAAATAAAATTGGATGGAACAACCAATAGTCTCATCCAATGATGTCGTCCCTTCAGCTCATTTTAATGTCAAGGCCTACACTAATACTGATCCCGCCCATTCCAACCCATAAAAGTACCACAAAGCCTCTAACCAAAAGAGTATTGAAATTTAGTTGGGACATGACCCCAACCATAGAAAAAACCAATATCCAAAATAAAAACAAAGTATCTAGAAATATCCATAATATGAAATAGAGCCTTTTAAAAGGATGGAAGCTCACCACTTTAGTCCAAATACTATCCTTGAGTCAATCACTAAATAGGAGGAGTAGAACGGTCGATTCCTGCATAGCGTGGGTATACAGATGCTAGTAGACGAGGTTAGTGAGTGACCGCTACCTTGATCTCATGGTAAGGATAAAATAATTTTATTTATAAAACCAAGTAAAACCATCCATATACACACAACCATACATATATATATATATATATATAACCATATCAAAAAAAGGGACTGGATTTAGCATGCCTTTAAAACCTTTACCTGGGTTGTGTATCTTTGCCATCCTAAACTACCCAGGGGCTATAAGGCTTCAGCTTCCCCTGCTGAAAGGGCCCTAGTACATATAGCCGCATGACTAGGGAAGAAACCCTTGAGATGACTATATATCCCCCAAGCACTTGGGAGATTCCACATACCCCTAAAGCATAACCATTAGCCATTTACCTTTCCAAGCCATTTAAACCATGGAAAATTTCTTTACAAAGTTTTAAAACATGGAAGAGTTTTATTAAAGGTAATCAATGCAATGAACATATCTTTATAAGCATTTTGTCAAACACATTGGGGGCATACTATGACCTAAACCAATTCCAATTACCATTAAAACATTCTCATGCAATCCAATTAACCAAAACCATCATTAATGAATATAAAAACATAATTAAAACTATGGGAAACCATAATCTACCATTTAATATCAAAAACCCCAAATCATATTTGAAAACCAAAATCATACAATTAGTGAAATCATGAAAACATTTATAAAAACATGCCTTTAGTTGAAATCAACAATGAGGGAAGAGAACATACCTTAAACCAAGATGATGAACGAAAGAAATCACCAAGACAAGCCCTAAATTAATCCTTTAGTTGAAACCCTAGCTTCCCTTGCCCAAAAGCTCTTGAGAGAATTATGGAGTGTTTTAGAAAATTTTTCAAGTATTAATGAATGGAAAAATAGGGTAAATAACCTACCAAGTAGGTTAGAAGTCGTGGGGACCTATTACGATAAGTAGGGAAATGACTAGAATACCCCCATTTAAGTTGCGCCAAAATCCCGTCACAAGGATACGACTGACCTACATGAGTCGTACCCTGCGATATGATTGGTATCCTCTACTCGTAACCTAGACTCAACCCTTGGATCCCACACTATCCAGTATATGACTCATCCAACTAAGTCGTATTTACTACATACGATCTTTACCTTTTATCCGTACCCCTGATAGATTTAAATCATAGAAAGATTTAGACATTGTCCACCAAACGATTACTGGGTATGACTCATACCCACCCTAGCTTATGGCTCATGGTGAGCCACTTTTACTCAGATCAAACCTAAGTAACAAAGTCTAAGATTAAGTTAAGGAACCAAACAATCTATAACCACCAATACGACTTATACCCCTAAGTCGTATCCATTCCAGTAACCAAAATCCATCCCACCAACCAACAAAGATTAGTATAAGACTAGAGCTTACCATTCGTACCCCAAAATACGGATCATACCCATAAGTCATATTGGGTCTAGGGATTAGAATTCCAGGAAATTTTCTAAGGTCCAGAAACCAAGGTGTTTCAGTTCCCCCAATCAGAACATTTAACCCCAAATGACAGAAAGGTAAGAGTAACCACACGCACAAGTCATTTGCATTATCTTATCAAATAACATTCCCAATCTTTAACAAAGTTTGAAAAACAAAGAGACAAAGATATTAATCCTTCCTTTAACAAACTCAAAATATAAAGATATGTTAAAGACACATACCTTCCGTACAAATTCTGAGAGAAAAAAACAAATGCGGATATTTAAATTTCATGTCCTCTCCCGCTTCCCATGTAGCTTCTTCCACCTTATGATTCTGCAAAGAACCTTAACCAAAGACACATTCTTGGTCTGCAACTGATGAACCTGCCTATCCAAGATCTTAACTAGGACTTCTTTATATAAAAAAAACTGTGAGACCCAATCCTTCCAAAGGAATAATCGAAGAAGGATCACCAATGCACTTTCTTAACATGGAAACATGAAAAACCTGATGAACCAAGCTCAAGCTAGAAGGAAACTCCAGCTCATAAGTAACATTACCAATTCTCCGCAAAACCTCATAAGGACCCATATATCGGGGACTGAGCATCCTTTTTTTCCCAAACCATACTACTTCATTCATGGGAGATACCTTGAGGAAAGCCTTATCCCCAACCTTAAATTCCAAGTCTCTACGCCTAACATCTGCATAGGACTTTTGGCGACTTTAGGAACCCTTAACCCTATCCTGAATCACCTTTACCTTCTCGATAGCTTGGTAAACCAAATTAGGCCTAAACGTGTCTGCCTCACCAAGTTCAAACCAACCAATAAGAGATGTACACCTCCTACCATACAATGCCTCAAAAGGGGTCATACCAATACTAGAATGGTAACTATTGTTGTAAGTAAACTCCACTAAAGGTAGATCCTCAACCCAATATCTACCATAATTAATCACATAATCCTGAAGTATATTCTCCAATATCTGAGCAGTTCTCTCTGCTTGCCCATTCGTCAGCGGATGGAAAGCAGTACTCAGACTAACCTTAGTCCCCAACCCTCTTTGAAAAAACTGCCATAAGTGAGACATAAACTGGGTGTCATGATCAAAAATAATCAAAACAGGAACACCATGTAGCTTCACAATCTCCTGAAGATGCAGCTTAGCACAATACTCCGCCAAGAAGGTAGTCTATATTGGCAAAAAGTACGCAGACTTAGTCATCCTATCCAAAATGACCAAAATCAAATCATATTGATTTTGAGGAAAACTGGTAACGTAGTCCATATTGATCACTTCCTACTTCTACTAGGGCAAATTAATTTCTTGATATAACCTTACTGGCCTCGGGTTCTCAACCTTAACCTATTGACACAACATATATATGGCTAAAAAATTAGCCACATCCTTCTTCATGCTATTCCACCAATAGATCTCTTTGAGATCATGATACATCTTAGTCGAACCAGGATGAACAACATAGCGTGACTCATGCGCCTAAGCCAAAATCCTTTGTCGCAACTCGTCAACATCAGGAACACACAACCTTTCTTGGTACCGTAAGGTACCATCACCTCTGATCTTAAACACTACTACCTTTTGCACACCAATGTCACTCTTGATTTTTATAAAGATAGGATTTAGCTCTTGCTTCTCTATAATCTCTGCACCAAGAGATGATAGAATCACTTCTTGTACCACCACTACACCACCATCCTTAGAGTCCAAGAGGCAAACTCCAAGATTAGCCAATCGGTGAACATTCTTCACCAATTCCTGATTTCCTTCTTTCGTATGAGCCAAACTCCCCATGGATAACCTGATGAGAGCATCAGTAACCACATTAGTCTTACCTGGGTGATAGTGATATTATGCTCTTTCTAGGTGAACACATACTGTAGACTCTTATGATTAGAAAAGATATCCACATGCACACTATACAAATAATGTCGCAATATTTTCAAAGAAAACACAATCGCTAACAACTGCAAATCATGAGTAGGATAATTCCTCTCATGTACCTTCAACTGCCTGGAAGCATAGGCAATCACTTTCCCATGCTACATCAACACACAACCAAGCCCTACCCATTATGCATCATAATAAACCACAAATCCACCATTGCCTTTCAGCAAAGTCAAAATTGGAGCTGAAGTTAACTTATCCTTCAACTTCTCGAAACTCCATTCCCAAGCATCTAACCAAGAAAACTTAACCTTCTTCTAAGTTAACTTAGTCAAAGGAGCAGCTATCGACAAAAAGATTTCCACAAATTGTCTATAATACCCAACCAAACCTAAGAAGCTCCGAATGTTGGATGGAGTCATAGGTCTGGGCCACCTCTCCACCATAGAAACCTTTTGCAGATCCACCATGATACCTTCACTAGAAATAAGGTGACCCAAGAAAATTACACGTTCAATCAAAACTCACACTTAGAGAACTTAGCATACAATTGTTGTTTCTTTGATGTCTGCAACACCACATAGAGGTGATTAGCATAATCCACCTCACTCTTCGAATAAACCAGAATGTCATCAATGAACATAATTATGAAGAGATCCAAGTACTAACGAAAAATTTTATTCATCAAATCTATAAATGCTGCTGGAGCATTAGTCAACCCAAATGACATTACAAAAAACTCAAAGTGCCCATACCGAGTACGAAAAGTCATCTTAGGGGTATCCACCTTCCTAATATTTAGCTGATGGTACCCAGACCGAATATCTATCTTAGAAAAGATCTTGGCACCGTACAACTGGTCAAACATATTATCTATCCTTGGAAGAGTAACTTGTTCTTGACTGTCACCTTGTTCAAATACCTATAGTCAATGTACATCCAAGGGGAACCATCCTTCTTGTGCACAAACAACACCGGTGCACCCCATGGAGATATACTAGGATAAATAAACACCATATCTAAAAGATCCTTAAGTTTCTCCTTGAGTTCTCTTAACTCAGCTGGAGCCATTCTATACAGAGGAATAGAAATTGGATGAGTGTCCAAAATTAAATCAATACCAAACTTAATTTACGTATCCGGAGTAACACCAGGAAGATCATCCGAAAAGACCTTGAGAAACTTATTAACCACAGGAACTGACTGGAAAGAAGGACATTTTAGGTTAGAATCTTTAACCTAAACCATGTGATAAAGAAACCCTTTAGAAAATAACCTTCGAGCTCTAAGATAAGAAATAAACCTCCCCTTAGGAGCTAATAAAACACCCTCCAACTTTATAAATAGCTCACTAGGGAACCTAAAGATAACCCTACGGGTCTGATAATCCAAGGACGCGTAACAAGAGTGTAACCATTCCATACCTATAATGGCATCAAAATCTACCATATCCATCTTAAATAGATCTACCAAGGTCTGCTTTCCACCAACAGATACCACTCACCCCTATAGACTCTCTTAGAAATAATCGATTTACCTACTGGGGTACAGATAGAAAGGGATCCAAAATAACTTTTGGATCGAAACCAAAAGATACAATCCCATAAGGAGTTACATAGGAGAGAGTGGACCTTGGATCAAGCAAATAATATACATCATGAGAGAAAAGGTGTAATGTACCAGTAATGACATCAGGTGTTGCCTCAAATTCTTATTGAGATGCCAAAGCATACAACCTGTTCCGACTAACACTATAACTAAGAGCAGTAAAAAGAGCAAATGAAACACCACCAGGTGTAGGAGTAGAAGGTGAAGCCACAGGAATTTTATTCGCCCTCATAGTAACCTTACTAATCGGACAATCACTGAGCTGATGGCCTTCCTAGACACACTTGAAGCATTTGTCCTTTCCTTCATCGCAATAACCCCAATAAGAGTGACCAAAGAACAGACAATGATGGCATGAAGAAACAAACTAACCTCCGCTGGCCTAAGATTGGGAACCCTACGCTCGGAAATTGTCACCACCATGATGACGGCTGTTGCCTGACTGGTAAAGAGCACTGGCAAAAGAGTAGGAATTAGAACTCCCCTACTTTTTTCTGCCATTTGCTACCATATCAACCACCCTGGGACTGAGCACCTAGCTAGTCAGAAAACCTATTCCTCTTACCCTACCTGTCTCCAAACTCTGCCTGCTTCCTCTTCTTATCCTCCACTTATTACATATAAATAATGAACCTAGAGATGTCCGTATCCTTAATCAGCAAGGCAGTCTTACTCTAAAAATTCAAATCTTGATTAAAACCAAAAGAGAACTTCCTTATTTTAGCCCGTATGTAAGCCCCTAAATCATGTTCATACCTTGGTAATTGATGAAACTTCAAGTCATATTCCTTGATAGAAATTCTACCCTGCTTGAAGTTCACAAACTCCTTTATCTTTTATTTCCTCAACTTTAGGGGAATGAAATGACCTAGTAAAGCACCAGATAAGGCATCCCATAAGGATGACTACTACACATCTCCTCTATCCCTATCCCACTCTTAATACCACTAATATGAAACATCTTTGAGTAGATAAGCTGCAAAGTTTAACCCCTCTATATTGGTAGTCTGCATCGCCTGAAATATATTCTCCATTTCATCTAAGAAGCATTGTGGATCCTTATCCACCTTTACTCCAGAAAAAGTAGGAGGACTCATCTTCATAAATAGGCTAACCCTTGTGGCCTCGGCAGACAAAGTACCAGATAGATCCTCCTCAGATTGAGCAGCAACTAATTTAGCAATAGCATGAAAAGACTGATAAAATTTTGTATTAGTCATCTCGCCCTAAGGAGGACTAATAGAACCCGGCAGAACTCTAGAACTATCAGAGATAAGATCGTGGGATCAAAGTAGAACCCCAGAAGTAGGATGCACCCCTTCAATATTACCCCCAGATAAGATAGAAGAATTTTCTTACATTTCAGATCTATGAGGGATGATCTGAAAGACAAACAAACAAATATTAGAGAAGATTCCAAGACTGAGACTCCAAGCTTGAAAATAGAATACCAAGAAAGTGAATCATTCCTACTTGCCTTGTAGCCTCTTCCTTATGAATGTGGCATGCTATACAACCCTAAAAGAGACTCTGCTCGACAAGGCTTTGTATACTCCCAATTGACCATAAATCTAGGCTCTGATACCAACTTGACATGACTTACCTTGGGGACTTGTTGTAATGGGCTTCAAAAGTCCATCCAAGATTGGAGAACGCCCCCGTTACCCAACCAAACCTCCTGCTGCCTGCCCTAAATTGGCTGAATTTTGAGCATATAACAAAATAGTGTAATAGCTCACACAAAGGCTCTAGGATAAGATCACAACCATGACCGACCTAACTGAGTCCAACCATCCCATACCAATAATCCAACCATACCAAATCATACCAAAACAAAGGCCAAAAACTGGGCCATAACCAAGGATGTTCCAAACATAATATAATTAATCATAAAATGAAATAGGATGGAACAACCAACAATCTCGTCCAATGATGTCATCCCTTCAGCTTATTCTAATTCCAAGGACAACACCAATCCTACCCATTTCAACCCATAAAAGTACAACAAATCCTCTGACCAAAAGAGTAATGAAATTCTATTGGGACATGCCCAAAACCAATATCCAAAATAAAATCAAAGTATCTTAAAATATCCATAACATATAATGGAGCCTTCCGAGAGGATGAAAGCTCACCACTTTAGTCCAAATATTATCCTCGAGTTAATCACTTATAGGATGAGTAGAGCGGCTGGTTCCTACATAGCATGGGTATACAGCAACCAGTAGATGGGGTTAGCGAGTGATCGCTGGCATTATCTTAGGGTAAGGATTAAATAATTCCATTTATATAACCAAGTAAAACCATCATATGCACAAAACCATACACATATATATAACCATGCTGGGAAAAGGGACCAGGTTTAGCATGCCTTTAAAACCTATACCTGGGTTGTGTAGCATTGTCATCCTAAACCATTCACAGGCTATATGGGTATAGTTCCACCAGCTGAAAGGGCCCCAGTGCATGTAGCTGCACGACCATGAAAGAAACCCTTAGGATGACTAGAACATCCCCAAATATAGTGTGATATCATGCACACGGTCACTAAGACCAACCTCATATCGGCAAATATGAGTTTTCAATTTTTGTCCCCCTGAGACCTCCACTTTCCATGGCTTAGCTATACCTCTCGCCATTATTGCCCAATTAAAACCAATTTCCACATAACAAAGCCATTATCTATTTATTAACCAAGGATATATATATTGGTATCATCATACCAACCCTTACTTACAAGTATCATCCATAGCCAACCATTCATAGGTTTAAAGGGACTTTCAAGTACCCCTCAAGCATAACCATTAGCCATTTACCTTTCTAAGCCATTTAAACCATGTAAAATTCCTTTACCATAGTTTATAACGTGCAAGAGTACCATTAAAGGTAGTCAATGCAATGAACATATCCTTATAAGCATTTTGTCAAACACATTGGGGGCATACTATGACCAAAACCAATTCCAATTACCATTAAGCCATTCCCCTGCAATCCAATTATCCAAAACGACCATTAATGCATATAAAATCATTACTAAAAACATGGGAAGCCATAACCAACTATTTAATATCAAAACCCTCAGATCATATTTGGAAACCAAAATCATACAATCAATGTAATCATGAAAACATTCATAAAAACTATGCCTTTAGTTGAAATTAATAATGAGGGAAGAGAACATATGTTAAACCAAGATGATCAAGGAAAGAAATCACCAAGACAAGTACCAAATTGATCTTTTAGTTAAAACCCTAGCTTCCCTTGCCTAAAATCTCTTGAGAGAATTATGGAGTATTTTAGAAAAATTACTAAGTGTTAATAAATGAAATAATAGGGTAAATAGCCTCCCAAGTAGGTTAGAAGTCATGGGGCCCTATTAGTATAAGTAGGAAAATGTCCAGAATACACGAACTTAAGCTGCACTAAAATCCCATCACAGGGATATGACTGACCCACATGAATCATAACCTCCAATACGATTAGTATCCTCCACACAGAACCTGGCCTTAACCCTTGGATCCCACAATGTCCAGTATACGACTTATCCAACCAAGTTGTATTGAAAGCATACGATTCATTCTCTTTTTCTGTACCCCTAGCAGATTTAAACCCAAGAATGATTTAGACACTATCCACCATACGATTCGTGGGTACGACTTGTACCCTTGCTTACGGCTCGTGGTGAGCCACTCGTACTCAAATCCAACCTAAGTAACCAAGTCTAAGATTAAGTTAAGGAACCAAACAATCTATAACCACCAATATGACTCGTACCCCTAAGTTATATCCATTCTAGTAACAAAAATCCCTCCCACCAACCAACACTGGTCAGTATACGACTGGACCTTACCATCTGTACCACAACATATGGCCTGTACCCATGAGTCGTATTGTGTCCAGGGATTAGAATTCTAGGAAATTTTCTAAGGTCTAGAAACCAAGGTGTTTTACTAGTGTTATCTCTAGATGGGGAAAAACCTCGTGCTCGTCCTCCACATTGATCCCGATTACAACTCGTAACTTGCTTCTTGGACTGGACTCTCTCCTCAAATAATGAATTTGCTTTTCTGGCATCACTAGATCCAGTTATTACCATCAGCATGGAAAAGAGAAAAATATGACAAAGAACACAAGGTATGAAAGACCTGCACGATATAGTTAGAAATAAAGAAAGTTTCCTAAAGACAACTTATAGCCTCTCAAAGATAGATACGGACGTCCACGTATTGATTTTTGAGAACCCTATTTTTATGCTATTGAGACCAATGAACCTGCTACTCTGATACCAATTTGTCATGACTCAAAAATCAAGGGTCATGATGGCACTTATCATGAAAAATTTTGACAAGTAAGCCTATCACCCAAACTGATATAGAATGAAAGATAAAACTAAAACCCATAGCAAGACTCATAGAATGGAGTCGTATAGAATAAAAGATAAAACCAAAACCCATGGCAAGACTCTTAGAACAAAGTCGAACCACACATATATATAATAAAAGCGGAGACACATAGAAAAGATAACATACAATGCCCCAAATCCTGGTGTCACAATGTAAGATCTACTAAATATATCTTGAATGTCAAAAAGATACAATAATAGTCCAGAAAAGATCAAAACACTGTCTCTAAATACAAAATAAAACACGTAATAGATAGAAAGACGTAGTATATTGACTCTAGAAGCTAGGATCAACTGCTACATCAAATATACTCTAGATACTGCTTGAATCAGCTACTGTGTGAGGCACTCATAATTGGATCTGAACCTAAATAGCGTAGTAGGGGTGAGTATAGTCCACTTATACTTGGTAGGTATCATAGGCCGACTAAGTAAAGTAGAAAATAAAGCATATAAACACAAACTAAGGGCACATCACCTGCAATAAGAAAATATCCCAAATGGTATCCCAAACCATCTCCACCAACAATTTTACCATATACGCATATAAAAAATATAGGCAGGGGAAAGAAGAACAAATATAGACATACACCAATTACAAGTATAAGAAGATAGAAAAAATGGGCAGATATTAAGTTAAGAACAAAAATACAATCATACAATCAGCATACTATATGGAATGCAATGAAGATAATAATGACGATGATGATGCGATGCTCGAGGTCATCGCACAACCTCTGTATACAACTTTCGAGTTGTGCTCCTGAGGTAGGAACCATGAGGGGTTCATCAACCCATATACAACCAATATCTAATACCAATATCCATAACTTCTATCGAACACATATATCGATAGAGGGATTTTAAGGATGTCATGTTTCATGTTAGAAAAAACTAGTGTTTCCTAGTATTTCCATGGTGGTACCAATGATTCATGAATAAATATGATATGATGATATAATGCTCAAAATCAACCAAAATGAGATTATCCAATATCTAACCAATATACGAATAAGGTGGGCTAAAAATTGACTCAAATTAACCAACCATCCATGATCCAATATAATCCAAAACCCTTCAAGTGAAACATGCAAGAAAAGTTATTAATACCACATAAATCCTAAATTCTAGGATTTTCCTATAAAAAGAGTACAACCAATATACATATATTAAATACCAAACTACAACATCATATAAGACCCCACACAGTCAGACATAGCAAATAATGTCTCAAATAACTAAATATTATCCACATAGGCCCTCGCACAATATTATCCACATAGGCCTTCGCACAAGCACATAAATCACCTAAACACATTTTCTATGATACAAACCCATACCCATAGCATGCTTTTACATTATTATTAACTACCCAACCCAATCTAAAGAAAGTTAAGTCATAACCTACCTCGAATACTAAAAATTGGTCCAAAAATCCTTCAATCCGGAGCATTTACTTTATAAATATACCCAAAATCATCTAAAACACATAAAAACTCTACGCGTTAAAATACAGCCAACAATACCCATATTGCACACTTTTAAATTTGGGTCAAAATGGACCTCCGAAATGAGTATTCAATAAAGAAGGGTAAAACCATATTTTTTGTCTAAAAATATTTTTCTCAAGATTAAAGAAACTCATAGGAGAAATTCCAAGTGAAAACAAAGTGAAATTGGGGTTTGAAATGAAGAAATCATAATTTGGGCCTTCTAGGCCAAAATTCATAAATTCCACCTTTAAATCTGAGTATAAACAAGATCTTAATGATAGCATTGAAGAAAAGAAGTTGAAATAGGAGTTTGGAGCTTACCCGAGCTTCGAATTGGAAGAAAAAACCCAAAATCTCAATCCCCAATCTCTTTGTCTTAAAAATAGTGTAAAATAATCTCGAAAAAGGGAAAATATGCGACCCAGACATCACCTATGAAACCCGGCGTCGCATAAGTAAAGCCTGCCTTATCACTATGAGGCATGATAGTCGATTAAGTGATAGGCATCCCGCATGCCCATGTCATTTAAGAGATCAGGCCATTAATTAAGCAGTTATCGCTTAAGTGAGCCTAGTGTTGCTTAGGCGACCATGTTGTTGAAGTGACTAAAGTATCGCTTGAACGAATACATCAATTCAGTGGTGCAGCAGTCCTAAGTCTCCGTGGACCCCTCAAGATTTATCCACAATCCTGAGTACACAAATTATCTATGCTACCCTACTAAATTCAATGCTCTAGACTTAATGGTGATATATGAATTTTTCAAAAAACATCATTTTCATAAAATTGACCCTCAAAACCTATTACAAATTCCAAATTACAGGTCAAAAAGAGATATAAAAGTCATAAAACCACACCAACCATGTTACCACCCAAAATTGACATTCTGGATTTATTGGCGCGGTTTGTTTTATCCTATGATGCACAGATCAAAACATGTCAACCAAAGTCAACTAATAAGCTTTTAAGACCATCAAAAATCACAATCTCGCATAGACCACACTGAAATGCATTGGGAACTATATCAATCATCCCCACACCTTAGAATTACCATAATACAACCATGCAGGGGAGGGCAAAATGGTCAAATCACATAGAAATAAATATTTTACATAAA
Organism: Capsicum annuum; assembly: GCF_002878395.1. Taxonomy (NCBI): domain Eukaryota; kingdom Viridiplantae; phylum Streptophyta; class Magnoliopsida; order Solanales; family Solanaceae; genus Capsicum; species Capsicum annuum. Next base: position 126,617,965 of record NC_061120.1, read on the forward strand.
TCACCAAAAATTATGTCATTACATAAATTGAGGAAAATGTTCACCTCAAAGTGAGATAGGTTGTATGCTGTTAAAGAAGCCTATTCAAGAGGAACTTACAAGCTTGTATATGCATATGGCTTGTGGACTGGTCCCATCAACGGGAAATTCATGAAGAATTACTACCCTTGAAGTAAGATGTCTCTTTCTTAAGGTACGATCTTAAACTTCATGTCACTACTGGACGCAAGAGAATAAACTATGTATGGCTCCCCCAAAAAAAAGTGTCCGCTAGGTTGAAAACCTAAATGGAGGTAACATAGGCTAAAATTAGGACACACGATATACAATAAAAACAATCACTCTTTCAGAACTATGTTATGACTTGATCCTCGTCACTGAGATACGTAGGCGCTAGAGTTTCAATCTAAGTTCAGTCATATAAGTTTAAAAAAATAGTGGTTTCACATGATCCTCACATTAATTCTCTCAAATGAGGAGCCATATTTAGCTAAAAAGAAAATAATTTACAGCGGAATGTAAAGAAGAAAAAGTTTGTACTAGCAAATCAAACTAGAATTATGCCTTTATCGTTATCATATTTGTGGGACCATAAGATGATTTCTGGAAGAACGAGTAGTGAATGAGTCAAAAGCTCAGGGCTTAAGTTAAATATTTCATCAGTGAGAGCATACAAAACTAATGATATTGAGTGTGGTAGAATTCAAGCTAACTTCAAACAAGAATCTTTAAAAAATTGTAATGACTTCGACAATAATCCTTTTATACTGATTGTAGTTCTTGAAATCCTCTTTTCAAAAAATTAAAAAGGACATAATTTTTCCACTCCCACTTTGAGTTATGGATTTTATACCACAAACGTGTAGATTTAAGGAAGATGAGCTTGGTAGAATTTTAGCCAATTTCAAAGAAAAATCTATACAAATCAGTGAATCTGATGGCCATAGTTTTCGTACATGGCGCGGTACTTGGCACTCTTATTTCCAAGGAAATAAGAAGAGCATGATTTCATCACTACTACTCCAAGTTATGAATTTCTTTCGACGGGATGATAGCACAAAATGATAAGTAAAATTCAAGATTTGTACCCAACTTCATAAATCAATTTCTATCAATTCAAATGGAGTTTTGACCTGATTTTTGGTTATGTTGTAGCCTTTGAAGTCTAGTTTCAAAAGGATCAGGTTTAACATCATTTGGATACCAATTTTTCAAGATAAAAACATTTTAGTGAAATAGAAGAAATTTGTCAGAAGATTGATAAGATTCTATTGCTAACTTCAGGAATTAGTTTCCATCAATACGGATAGATTTTTGACCTGGTTTTGGATATGTTGTATCCTTTGAAGTCTAGGTTCCAATAGAGCAAGTTTTTCATAATTTGTATAAACTAAATCAAGAGGAGAATGTTTTGGTGAAATAGAAGAAATTTGTCAAAAGATTGATAACATTTTAGAGACAAATTTAGAAATCAGTTCCCATCAATCCGGATAACTTTTTTACCTGATTTTGGGATATGTTTTTGCCTTTGAAGTCTGTATTACAAAGGATCCAGTTTCTTTTCATTTGGATACTACTACATCTAGAAGAGAATGTTTTGGTAAAATAATACTAAGAAAATAGACAAGATTGTATCACCAACTTAAAAAATTGTTTCCTCTTTACCAAAATGGAGTTTTGACTTGATTTATCGATATGATATATCCTTCAATGTCTAGCTTATAGAGAATAAACTCTTTTATCATTTTCACATTCCAATGTCAAGATGAGAGTGCTTTGGTGAAACAATGTTGAGAAAATAGACAAGATTGTATCGCCAACTTAAAAAAATTGGTTCCCCTTCACCCAAATGGAGCTTCGACTTGAGTTTTGGATAGGATATAAACTTCAATGCGTATCTTCCAAAGAATCAATTCTCTTATCATCTGGAAGTTCCTACATTAATACAAGAATGTTTTGGTGAAACAGTTTAAATCTATTAGAAAACAGACAAGATTGTATCGCCAACTTCAAAAATCAATTACCATCAATACCAAGGGATTTTTGAACTGATTTTTTAATACATTGTATCCTTTAAAGTCTGGTCTAAGTCTCTCATTATTTGGCTATTCCTACATCAAGATGATAATATTTTGGTGAAACAGCATCAATCTATTAGAAAATGGGCAGGACTGTATGACCGACTTCGCAAATTAGTCCCTGTCAATATGGAAGGATTTCTTACCTATTTCTTAGATGTATCATATCCTTGGAATTCCATATTCCATATAACTAGTCTTGGGTTATTTGAACTCTCCTATATCAAGTCAAGAATGTTTTGGCAAAAGTATGTGAATCTATCAAAATATGGACAAAATTATATCGCCAACTTAAAAATTCAATTCTCATCTACAGATTGAGCTTCGACTTGGTTTTTAGTATGATATAACCTTAGATGTATAGTTTCCATAGAATTAGACTTCTTATTATTTGGACACTTCTACGTCAAGACGAGTGCATTTAGCAAGGCTACACAAACTTGTTAGAAAAATAGGGAAGATTCATAATGAAACGTAAAAAGATAACAACATCCAAAATAACCAAAGTGAGACGATTCATGTTGAAATATAAGTCACCACTTTTATGCTTTAAAAAAGAAATATTATATCATCATAAGCAAAACAAATCCTACACAAGAATTTAAATATGGAAAAGGGGTGAAGTTAATGATTTGTTGGCGACTTATCTCAACTGCTCTGCTAGTTGGGATAATTTCGCTATTTCATCATTAGACAACATGTGAATTGCCTCAAGGGTATTAATTTCTCCCTCCATCATGGTAATGTTCTCTTGATTTTTGGAAAACTTCCCTTGATATTTTTCAAAGATCGTGATGATATTCTCTTTCTAGGTAGCCAAACCTGTAAAATCCTTCTCCACGTCTGTAAGAGTTGCGCGAAGCTTCCCTATGGACCCATTGTCATGACCCAAAAACTAAGGGTCATGATGGAACTCATTGTGGCATGCCTTGATAAGTAATACTATCACACAAACTGATAAAAAAGGGAAAATAATAGCAATAACACCTAGTAAGGCTTCTAGAATGAAACCAAACCACACAATATAAATAGAAGTAGAAGAACATAATCAGATGATATCATACCATAATCCCAAAACTTGGTGTCACAGTGTCAGAACTGACTAGTACAACTTTATATTAAGATTTCCAAAAAAAGAACAACTCTATCTCTAAATGTGAAATAAATGCATAGTCTAAATAAAGAAAGGTAGTAATAGACTCCGAAAGCAAGAATCCAACCGCTATGTTGAATAGCTCCAAAGTACCACCCGAAGTCAACCATCATGAGGCACACTCAAACCTAGATTTGAAATAAAAGGTCACAGTACGGGTGAGTACGATCCAATTGTACTCAGTAGGTATCATAGGCTGATTAAGAAAAGAAAAAAATAAAGCATGCAAAATACATACTAAGGGCACATTACCTGCAGTTAGAAAATGTCCCAAATTGTAGCCCACATCATCTCCACTAACAGTTCTATAATATTCATGTACACCATAACAATACAAAAGATAGGTACAAGTATATAGATATCACACATACGAATACGAAGGATGAGATACATATAGACAGGTATCGCATCAAGCAAAGATAATACATCACAGGAAAATATAAAGTAAATACAAATGCAATGGAAATGATGATGATGATAATTATAATGATAATGATAATAATGACCGAAGTTGTCGCACAACCTCCAAAATAGGACCCATGAGAGGCTTGTCAACCCATATAAAACTAATATCCAATACCAATATCTATATCTCCTCTCCAGCACATCCTTCTGTAGAGGGTTTTAAGATGCCATATTTTTTGGTAAAAAAAGTTGATATTTCTAGTATTTCCATAGTGGTACCAATGTGTCATGAACATATAAGATATGAGAATGTGATGCTCATAGTCAACCAGAATCAATATTTCCATATCCAACTAAGTGAGCCAATAATTCACTCAATATTTCCAACCATTAATGAATGCAAACATAAACCACATACCAAGAGACTAGAATACAATTAATTATGTCAGGCCTCAAATCCTATTGGGAAGGACAGGCACCCATAGCCGTAAAGGACCGAGAGAACCAATCCATAATATTGTACTTCTCATGCATGTAACTATGACAACCAAAGGTTCTGACAAACATAATATTATGCATCGATAAGAATATCTACATTGGCAAGCACAAAATTATATATAAACACTTGGCCGTTGGGGCCACCATATCCAAAAGACAAGACACTACCATGTTTAACTTTACATTAGTCTACAAAGCCTCTAAAAGATACATAGACTTAGCTAGGATTGGGACAAACCTCCGCCCTACTCTTAACTACTGCACAATACCAAAACATATGGAACAAATTCAGAAAGCCCTGAATCAACTTGGACCTCACCAATAGTCACTAAATAGCCTGTGCTTCTACTAGCTAGGTGTATTAGCTGAAGCATCTATGCCTGCAGAATAAAATATAGGTCCCCCGTGAGGGACGTCAGTATAAAAATATGTACTGAATATGTAAGGCTAAAGGTAATAACACATGATACAAGAGCTCAATAGAAATCAGATATCAGTGAATAAATAGTGCTAGTAACCACCTTTATATATTTGTATAATCAGGTATGTTACATTCCTTTCTTAATTTTACCTTTCTTCATAATCTTTGTAAGTCATATAATACAAATGACAAGTTGATCAGTGGTAAATAGACAAATCGGGATCAGCCTATGCTAGGCTTACGCCCCTGAGCTGCCACCCATAAATAAATGTTGGGATCAGCCCATGCTAGGCTAAATCCCTTGAGATGCCACCCACATATAAAGGTATCAAGATCGGCCCATTCTAGGCTTATGCCCCTGAGCTGCCACTCATTTTATAGATTTGCATTACTTAGTTTGTTTAACCTGTGAGATTGTTACTTTGGTGGTCATTACATTATGGTACCTTAAAATAGTAATCTACCAATAAAAGATATGTAAATGGGCACTTAATGCAAAAACAATGAGTTAGGGAGCTGTTGGCACACAAATGAAGTGTTTAGGAGCTGAAAATAACGCATGGATCTTCTTTGAGTAAATGAAGAACTCCTAACATTCTCTAGTAAAAATAGATTTGCAAGTTTAATAATAAGCATATATTGAGGTGTTTTAACATGCTAGAGAGTGGGAACAAGATCATTGACTACATGGGATATAATACGTTGCCATTATGTATCACTTGTTATAGGATAACCTTGGAAGCTTACTTGACGGACCAAATGTCCGATTTCATGACAAAGAGTGCAAAATAGAGTATGCCTTACATACCTGATTATATAACTCCGAAACTAACCAAACTTAACTCCCCATCTTTCAGATTACTTATCTACAATAGAAGATATGGTAATGACTAATTTGTGGGTTTAGGGTATGCTAGTTATCTCACTATCGGTAATGGAAGGGCTTTCTCAAGTCTTTTCTATTATTTTGAAACTAATCTTAGCAACCAACCAACACGTTTGGGCTATTTAACTTTACCAAAATAGTAATCGGGTAGTAAGCTCTTAATATATCAATTAAGGGTGCTATTTTAACCCTTTTCTCTTCCAATTACTCCCACATACCATACATGTCCTTATAAGGTTCACCAAAACCACCTTGGCTTCATTACACATTCCAAACAATACGCAAAACAAATTGGGCAGTAAATAAATGCAATAATTAGTTTGATGGTGTACCACCACGCCTTTCTTCTATATTTCATTACAAACTAATCACACCTTTCTCCAACATCAACCTGGCAAACCATAACATATACATACAAAATAGTCCATAAAATAGTCCCAAATCCCTTTTATTGTAGCAATCACTTATTGAACTCATCATCTCTTCAGTTCTCAATAACAACACATTCATAATTCTCTCTCAAATTCATATATAAGGAGAACAAAATGGAGCAGTCACCTTACCTTAATTCAACAACTTATACTTAAATTTGAACTCCTCAAGAACTTCAACTTTCACTTTCCTTCACACTTTAAACCAAAGAAGAAAAGAGATCTCTTAATAACAAAGAAAAAGTGAGCAAGCAGTTGTTCTATATTCTGCCATGTATTTATAATTTATTCTGCCATGTATTTATAATTAGACACCTATAGCATGTTTTTCTAATCTTTCATGAGATAATTAAGCTAAAACTTGAGTGTTTTCACTTACCTTAGCTTGCAAAGATGAGGGTTTCTTCAAGAACCCTAGAAAGAATTTTAGGGCTGTTGTTGTTATCCTTGTTAAGAAAGGGAGAAAGCTGAAATTTAAAAGGGAATATTGTGGTTAAAATGAGCAAAATGGCCAGCTATATTGATCTTATATTAAGCCCTTATTATTGACCTCATATCCAGCCACAAATTAGTCAAGTAGGTGATGCACCTACTTAAGGGTTCAACCTGCTCAAAATTTCAAAGTAGGTGATGCACCTACGTGCTTAAATTCTTATTTTGGGCTCAATTAACTTGGGGCTTTGGCAGATTTAAGTGTTGGGTCATTTCTCCATTTTTCTTCCTCTTTTCTTCAATTTGTCCCAAATGCGTGCATTAGTTTAGGCCCAAATCTGGTCCATAGCCATGGATCCATTAATTTGGTCCAAAAAGCTTAAGTAGGTGACTCACCTACTGTTTAATTAAGTCAAGCAAGCACCTCAATATTTCGTTCCATTTCCAGCTCCTAATTCCTTTAATCTAACTTTCAACTTGTACACACTTGGTCACTTTAAACTTTAGATCCAAATACCAGCTTACAATCCCAAGTTATAGTTGTATCGATGTTAACTTGATCGTGTCACATAAAAACGTACGGGCAACATCTATAATTTCATCTACACCATTAATACTTGCATAACAAATCTCATCTGTTACCTATACCACAAGGCTAAACCAAGTTACCTATAAATAGGAAAAGTACATGCAATGTACGGGGTGCCACAAATTACACCATTGACACCACATTAGGCGTTCTCATCAACAAAATACAACTAATTTCACATACACATAGCCAATAATATAATATAGGACCCCACATGGTCACACATAGCAAATAATGTTCCAAAATCACTAAATAACATCAAATTATAGGCCCCCACATAAGCACAACACAAGAAATATCACTATTTTCATAATTATCTCCCTCGCCCTTAACATGATTTTGTATCAATATTTGCTACCCAGCCCAGTCTAAAAATAGTTAAGTCATAACCTACATCAAAAGCCGAAAATTGGTCCAAAAGCCTTCAACCCAAAGACTTGCTTCTCTTCAATGGACTTGGGATCAACTAACACAAAGAAATATAGAATCTATACATCAAAAAAAATCCAATGATACCCATATTTCCTACTTTTAAGTCGGGGTCAAGACGGACTCCCAAAATGGGTTTTCAAAAAAAAAGGGTAAAATTATAATTTTATTTTTTAAACATGTTCCCCACTCTTTTATGAGTCTACAACTGAAAACCCAAGAAAAACAAGTTGAAAACGAGGTCCATATTTAATAAAAAACATGTTTAAGCTTTACTGGATAAAATTCTTGAAATTTATTTCAAAATCAATAATTGAAGTCATTTTGAATATGAAATCGAAAGATGAGTGAAAAATATAAGATTAAAAACTTACCCAAAAAAATGGGTTGATATTGGGTTATAAAACAAAGAATTACAATTTTTAGGCCTTATAGGCCAAAATCCTCAATTTCTACCTTTCAATCCATGTTTTAAAGAAGAACTAAATATTTGGAGAAAGTAGTTGAAATGGGTGTTATGGAGCTTACCCAAGTTTAAAAGTGGAAGAAATGGATCAAAATCATGAAACCCTAAGATTCAAGTCTCATAAATGGTGAAAAATGGTGAAACCGGGTATTTATAGGAACCCAAGCATCGTATACGCGACCAAGTGTCACTTATGCAGTACCTGACCTAATGGCAGGTATTGCGATTGTGTGCTACTCCTTGTGTATGCTAGACTCACAGTCACAGTCCAGATATTGCATATGTAACACTCGCGCCTGACCTACTGAATCGCATACGCAACCATCCAATCGCGGTTGCGATGGCACCAGCACCAGCTGGAGACTTAGAAAGTCTCAAGTCTCTGTGGACCCCTCGTAATTCATCCAAAACCCAGTGAATACAAATGAACTATGCTACCCTATCAAATTTAATGATCTACACTCAATGACGATATCATATTTTTGAAAAGACGTCATTTTCATAAAGTTGACCCTCAAGACCTGATTTTATAACTTTCTAAACCAAGGATCGAAATAAGATATAAAAGCCATAAAACCACACCAATTATGTTACTAACCTAAAATTGATGTTCTGGATCTGCTGGCGTAGTCTGTTTTGCCATTCGAAGCACAGATCAATAAATGTTGACTGAAGTCAATTATAAGGCTTTTTAAGCCACCAAAAATCATTATTTCACTTAAATCACACCAAAATGTATTGAGAAGTGTGCCAAGTATCCCCATACCCCAAAATACCACAACGCAACCATGAAGAGGGGTAAAATGGTCAAATCACACAAAAATGATATTTTACATAAATCATCAAAAATTAGGTTGTTACATATCCACCACTAAAAATCTAGTTCATCCTCGAACGAAAGGCAAAAGAAATACATGAATTAGCAAAAAATCAGGAATAAGATCTATGCATATCAGACTCGACCTCCTAAGTAGCCTCATCTATAGGTGGATGCTTCCACTAGACCTTAAATACTGGAATAACTTTAGAACACAACTACCTCCATCTCTACCCAAGATAGAGATAGGCTTTCCAATAAAGGACAACCTCTCATCTAACTTAATCGAATCTCAACGAATGACATGAGACTCATATAGAATTTAATGGTGAAGCATGGAAACATGAAAAACTAGATGAACAGCTGATAAATTTGAGGGCAAGTCCAAATCATAAGACACATCACCAAGAGTTCAAAGAATCTCAAATGACCCGATATGCCTGGGCTAAGCTTGACCCTCTTCCCAAACCATATCACGCCCTTCATGGGTGAAACTCGAAGGGAAACACAATCACCAACACTAAGGGCAAAGGCCTCTCCTAGGTCAAAAGATGTACCAATCTACCCATGCTAGTTGAATTTCGACTCAAGGCATCCGCAACCACATTATCTTCTCCCAGATGATAGAGAATAGTCAAGTAATAATTCTTAAACAACTCAAGACAATAGCATTATTTCATATTAAGATCTCGTTGGGTGAAGAAATACTAAAGGCTATGATAATCTGAGAAAATCTCACAACAGAATACATACAAGTAGTGCCTCCATAACTTCAAAGCAAAAAAAACCACGCACAACTCCAAATCATGGGTAGGGTAATTTTTCTCGTGGGCCTTTAACACGCGAGAAGCATATGCAATCACTTTACCCTCCTGCATAAAAATAGCACCTAATCCAACACCTAAAGCAACATAAAAGATGACAAAACCATGCTCTCCTTGGGAAAAGTCAAGATAGGAGGTGATGTCAATAAATCCTTGAGCTTTTGAAATCTCTCCTCAAAAGCATCAGACCACAGAAAGTAAACCTTCTTTTGAGTCAAATTGGTCAATGGAGCTGCAATAGATGAGAAGTCCTCAACAAAACATCGATAGTAACCTGCAAAGCCAATAAAACTCTGAATCTTAGTGGATGAAGTGGGCCTAGCCTAATCACGAATTGCCGCCATCTTGGTTGGATCAACCATAATACCCTTTTTAGTCACCACATGACCCAAGAAATAGATAAACTCTAGCCAAAACTCATACTTAGAGAACTTAGCATACAACTTCTCATCCCTCAATCTTTAAAGCACAATCCACAAATGCTCCTCATGATCAACCTCACTCTTGGAATATAGACCAAGACATCATCTATATATTTAATAATAAAGGAGTCCAGATATGGTCAAAATACTTAGTTCAACAACTCCAAGAACGCGGTTGGGGCTTGGTCGACCCAAAGGACATGACCAAGAACTCATAATGATCGTACCAAGTTCAAAAATCTATCTTCAAAATATCTGAAGCTCTAATCCTCAACTGGTGACACTCGGACCTCAAGTCAATCTTAAAAAATACTGAAGCAACCCGAAGCTGGTCGAATAAATTATTAGTACAAGGATGAGGATACTTATTCTTAACCATCACCTTGTTTAACTATAGACCCATCTTTTTTCTTCATAAACAAGACTGTGCACCCTAAGATGTATACTAGGTCAGATAAATCCCTTATCCAACAACTTCTAGAACTGATCCTTCAATTTCTTTAGCTCGGTTGGGTCCATCCTATAAGGAGGAATAGAAATGGGCTTAGTTTCTAGCTCAACATCAATAGCAAAGTTAATATCATGATCCAGAGTCATACCAGGTAAATTCGTGGAAAAGACATCCATAAACTAGTGAACCTCATAAATAGAATCCAAAGAAGAAGGTGAGGCAACACTAGTATCACGAATATGAGCCAAATAAGATAAACATCCCCTCTCAACCAAGCGACAAGCCTGAACATAAGATATAACTCTCTTGGGGTTCGAATAAAGAATAGTTTTTCAAGTTACTCTTGGCACACTAGGTGAAGCTAAAGTCACGGTCTTACTATAACAATCTAGAATAGCATGGTAAGGAGCCAACAAATCCATACCTAAGATAACGTCGAAGTCAACCATACCTAGGATAAGAAAATCTACCCCAGTGTCTCACCCAGCAAAAGTCACAACACAAGATTGGTATACCCGATCCACCACTAAAAAATCTCATATAGGGGTATATATATGAATAGGCATGGTAAACGGCTCAGTAACAAAATCAAAACCCAAGGAAAAATATGTAGACACATAGGAGAAAGCTGATCTCAGATCAAATAACATAGATGCATTTCAGAAATAAATAAGGTCGATACCTATGATAACAGCATTGAAAGTCTTTCCATCTAGTCTAGCCAGTATAGCATTACACCATCCATGACCACCAACTGGCTGAATAGCCCTTCTACCACCACCAAGGGCTCCTCTAACTCTTCCTCATGCACCTTTGGTAGAACAACTACCTCTCACAACTGAAATAAGAATAGCTCTGAACACACGGCAAGGACAATCCTTGGCCAAATGACCAGTCTCATCATACACATAGAAACCTTTACGGTTCGAACCAATAGGGGAGGTACGACTGGACCAGATGTTACCTAAACTTTACAAGGCTGTCTACATTGGCCAACCATGAAAACTACGAAAACCTTAGAATCTCTATCTCTAAAAGTGTCACCTCTAAACTTGCCCAGGCAGCTCACCCTCTTGGTGCCTCCTTGAGATGCTCGGACAATACCATTAGTCATCTTAGCATGATCCACTATACTCTGAAACAATGCTCCAAATACTACCATCCAAATCTTCTCAGACGGTGGTAATGCTAGCATAGGAATATCTAAATAGGGCATGAAAGTGCACCTCATATTCTATAATAGACATAAATCCTTGCTCCATGTGATCAAACTCATCTCTCATTCGATCCCTCAGACTGTAAGGCACGAGCCTCTCTAAAAAGGCCTCAACAAATTGATCCTAAGTCATCTCGAGAGAATTGAGAGGTCTTCAACTAATAAGTGACCTCCACAAATCTCTAGTAGCATCTCTCAATTGATAAGTGGTACAGACAACACCATGCGACTCAAGAAAACCCAGGTTATACAACTTCTCATAACAGTCAGTCAAGAACTCATATGCATCCTCACCTATAACACCTCTAAACCTAGGAGGACCCAAAAAAGTGAACCTCTCAAACCTCTTCTGATCCTCAGAAGACATAACTATACTCACAATAAGAGGAGACATGGTGAATCTGACTGGTAGATATCCCACCTGAGGAGGCAACATATATGAAGGGTAGACTTTCAACCTCAAAATACCGCACTCTATTACAAGTACTGAAGAAGGAATAACACCCATAGTCTGTGGAGCACAAAAGTTAGGAGTAGGTACTACTAACGGATCCACACTCAGAACTGGAGGAACACCATCAGAAGATTCTATCATAGATGGAGGTAGAATACTCGAAACTAGGGAACACCAGGCACACTCAAAGGAGCACCCTCCAAGTAGGTCAATAAGTGAATTAACAACCCTACCAATACTGGGGTAGAAGAAATCAAAGGAATAAAAGTAGGACCCACATCTCCAACAAACTCCACACGAGGCTCGGGGGAGAGTCCCCTAGTACTACTCCTAGATGGGGTAGATCCATGTGCCCATCTACTACCTCGAGCTTGTCTATGATTCGCAAGTAGCCCTTTAGACTTGGCCCTCTCCTCGGCTAAAGGCTTAGCATCTCTAACCTCAAGAGATCTAGTCATTACCATCTATGACTTAGAACACAAGGAATGAAAGAAATCTGTATGATAAGAAATAAAATAAGGAAAATTTCCTATTGACATCTTATAGACTCTCAAAGATAGCTATGGACGTCTACGTAGCAATCCACGAGATTCTATTAGACATTTCATTCTTATACTATTGAGACTAATAAACTTGGTTACTCTGATACCAATTTGTCATAATTCAAAACTAAGGGTCATGATGGCACTAGTCGCGACATGCCTTGACAAGTAAGCCTATCACACAAATTGATACAAAAGAAAAAATAATAGCAATAACCTAAGGCTTCTAAATAAAACTGAACCACATAATATAATACAAGTAGAAGAACATAACCAAATGATATAATAATATAATCCCCAAAACCTGGTATCACAGTGTAAGAACTGACTAGTATAACTCGATATAAAAATATATTAGACATCCAAAATAGAAACAACTCTATCTCTGAGTGCAAAATAAAGACATAATCTAAATAAATAAAGGTAGTACTATACTTTGAAAGAAAGAATCCAACCGCTACCTCAAATATCTCCAAAGTAGCACCCAAAGTCAACCACCATGAGGTACACTCAAACTTGGATCTACACTGAAAGGGTGCAGTAGGGGTAAGTATAATCCACTTGTACTTAGTAGGTATAATAGGCCAACTGAGCAAAGTAGAAAATAGAGTATACAAAATACACACTAAGGGCACGTCAGCTGCAATCAAAAAATGTCCCAAACGATAGCCCACACAGTCTCCACGAATAGTTCTATAGTATTCACGCATACCATAATAATACGAAAGAGAGGTACAAGTATATAGATATCACACACATGAATATGAAGGAAGAGATACACATAGACAGGTATTACATCAAGGAAAAATAATACATCACAAAAAAATAAAAATTAAATAAAAATAAAATGGAGATGATGATGATGCCCGAGGTTATTGTACAACCTTTGTATACACCTACAAAGATAAATCTTCCCGACGTAGGACCTATGGGGGTTTCATCAACCCATATACAACCAATATCCAATACCATTATCCATGTCTCCTATCTAACAAGTCTTTCGATAAAAAATTTTTAAGATGTCATAGTATTTCCACGGCGGTACCAATATTTCATGAAAGTGTATGATATGAGGACGTGATACAACCAACCAAAATTAGTATTTCCATATCCAACCAACATACCAACCAAGTGAACCATAATCCACTCAATATTTCCAACCATCCATGAATGCCAACATAAATCACATGCCAAGAGAGTATAATACAATTAATTACACCATTGATACCATATTAGGCTTTCTAATAAACAAAATATAACTAACTTCACATATCTGGCAAATAATTTCATATAGGACCCCATACAGTCACACATACCAAATAATGTTCCAAAACCACCAAATAACATCAATATATAGGCCCCCATACGGGCATAACATAATAAATATCACAATTTTCATTATTAGTTACCACGCCCTAACATGACCTGACCGGGGGCCTTGTCATAATAGGTATCCCAAGTTCAACTAGGACCAGGGACCACCCCCTGCTACCCATCCCAATCGCCATTAGCATACTTGAGTCGGTTGAATACCAAACATATAACAAGATTGCATAATAGGATAAGGACTGACTTTGGGATAGGTCAATTCCTAAACCAACCCTATTAAGTCACCCTGTCACACCAAACCATACCAACTATACCAAACCAAACCAATATCAAAATAAAGGCCACAAACCAAGCCATGACCAAATAAGTTTCAAAATATAATATGATTAATCCCAAAATAAAATATGATAGAATAGTGAGAAATTATGTCCAATAATGTCAACCCCAATTCCAATATCAATATTAAGGCCGATACCAATATTGATTCCGCCCATTCCAACCGATAGTAATACCACAAAGCCTCTAACCAAAAGAGTAAGAACATTCGGTTGGGACATACCCCCAACCATAGCCAAAACCAATATCCAAAAATAAATTAAAATAACTAAGAATATCAATAACATGAAATGGAGCCTTCCAAAAAGATGGAAGCTCACCACTTCAGTCTAATAGTTTTCCCCAAGTCAATCACTGTGTAGGAGGAATAGAATGATCGGTTCCTACATAGTGTAGGTATACAGCCGCCTGAAGATGGGTTAATGAGCGATCACTAGCATGAACTCAAGATCAGGATAAAATAATGACATTTATAAAACCAAGTAAAACCATTCATATACACACAACCATACATATATATATATAACCATGCCGATAAAAGGGACCGAGTTTAGCATTCCATTAAAACCTTTACCTGGGTTGTGTAGCTTTGCCGTCCGAAACCACTCGTGGGCTTTATGGGTTCAGCTCCCCCTACTGAAAGATCCCTAGTATGTGAAGCCGCATGATCAAGGAAGAAAACCTGGGATGGCTAACATCCCCCAAATATAAATTATGACATCATGCACACAGTCACCAAGACCAAACCTCACATCGACAAATTTGAGTTTCCAGTTTTGGTCCCCCCGAGACCTTCACCTTCTACGAATTTGATACACACCCTGCTATTATTGCCAAATTAAAACCATTATCAAGTAACCAACCAATCCATTAACCATTTATTAACCAAGGTCATTACTAGTGGTATCATCATACCAACAATACTTGCAAGTTTTGTCCATAGCCAACCATATATAAGTTTAAGGGATTCCATGTACCCTTCAAGATTTCCAATTAACCAAAACCATGTCCACCAAGGCCTTTTCAATCTATTTAAAATCATTTAAACCATTCATTCCATTTATGGTTCCTTTACCAAGTTTAAACCATGCATAAGTTCCATTGAAAAACCAATATAATAGTGAAAATATTGTTAAAGACATTTTATCAAACACATTATGGGCATAGTATTTCCAAAACCAAAGTCCATTATCAAAGAACATTCCCATGAAAAATTATCCAAAACCACCATTAATACATATAAAAGAATAATTAAAACATAGAAAAACCATAACCAAGCATTTATAACCAAGACGCTCAAATCATATTTGAAACCCAAAATCATACAATATTTAAATTATGAAACCATTGTATAAAACCATGCCTTTAGTTGGATCTTGCAATGAGGGAAGAGAATATGCATTAATTGACAAAGTAGACAGAGAGAAACCACCAACAAGATCCCCAAATTATTCCTCTAGTTAAAACCCTAGCTTCATTGCCCATAAGCTTTTGAGAGAATTATAGAGTATTTAAGAAGAGTTTCAAAGTGTTAATGAATAGAATAATAGGGTAAATAGCCTCCCAAGAGAGTTAGAAGTTGTGGGAATTTATCAGGATAAGTGGGGAAATGTCCAGAATACCCCTATTTAAGTTGCAAAAAACTCCTGTCACATGGGTACGACTGACCCTCACGAGTTGTACGTATCCTTTGATACGAGTGGTAGCCTCCACTCATATCCTAAGCCTCAACCCTTGGACCCAATATTGTACAGTATATGACTTATCCTACCTAATTCGTATTATCAGCATACGATATGTACCTTTCACCCGTATCCCTGGCAAGATAGAAGCACAGATGGTTTGAACATTGTCCACCATACGAGTCCTGGGTACGGCTCATACCTTATCTTATAGCTCCTGGTAAGCACTCATACTCAGAACCAACTTAGTTATCAAGTCTAAGGTTAATTGAAGGAACCAAATAATCTGTATCCAACCATACAACTCATACCACTAAGTCGCAACTATTTCAATGACCAAAATCCATCCCACTAACCAATATTAGTCAACATACAACTGGACCATTTCCTTCGTACCCAAACATATGGCTCGTACCAATAAGTCATATTGGCTCCAGAGACCAAAATTCCAAGAAACAGGGTGTTTCAGCCCTTAACATGTTTTTTATCAACATATGCTACCCAGCCCAGTCTGAAGAAAGTTAAGACATAACCAACCTTAAAAGCTGTAAAAATGGTCTGAAAATCGTCAACTCAAAGCCTTACTCATCTCGAATAGAATCAAAATCAACTAACATAGAGAAATATAGATCTATGCATCAAAAGTAATCAAACGATACCCATATTGCCTACTTTTAAGTCGGGGTCAAAAAAACCCGAAATAGGTTTTTGAAAAAAAGAGTAAAATGATAATTTTATTTTTTGAAACACATTTCTCATATTTTTAGGAGTCCACAACTGAAAACTCAAGCAAAAATGAGTTGAAAACGAGGTCCAAATTAAAGAAAAACTATGTTTAAGCTTTACCAGCAAAAATCCTCAAAAATTATTTCAAAATTAGGAATTGAAGTTATTTTGAAGATGAAATCGAAAGACAAATGAAAATTATAAGATTAGAAACTCACCCAAGTGAAAAGGATTGAAATCGAGGTTTAAATCAGAGAATTATAATTTTTAGACTTTAAGGGCCAAAATCCCCAATTTCTATCTTTCAATCCATGTTTTAAAAAAGAATTACGTGATAAAAATTGTAGAAAGTAGTTGAAATGGGTGTTATGGAGATTAGCCAAGCTTAAAAGTAGAAGAAATGGCTCAAAATCATGAAACCTAAGCTCCAAGACTCAAAAAAGGTAAAAATAGCGAAAGCTGGTATTTATAGGAACCCAAGCATCGCATATGCGACCAAGTGTTGTGTACGCGATACCTGGACTGATGGCGGGTATTGTGATTTATCCCTGGTCCTTATGTATACGAGACTCATATTTGCAGCCCATATATCACATATGCGACACTCACGCCTGACCTGCCGAGTTGAAGTATGTGACCAGCCACTCGCGGTTGCAATGGCACCAACTCTAGTTGGAGACTTGGAAAGTTCGAATTCTTTATGGACCCCTCGATATTCATTTATAACCCTATGAATTCAAATGAATTATTCTACCCTATGAAATTTGATGCTCCAAAATCAATGGCAATATTAGATTTTTGAAAAGATGTTTTTTTCACAAAGTTGATCCTCGAAACCCAATTTTACAACTTTCTAACCCGAGGGTCAAAATAAGATATAAAAGACATAAAACCACACTAACTATGTAAGCAACCTAAAATTGATATTTTGGATCTGCTGGCATAGTCTGTGTTGCCATCTGACGCACAGATCAATAAATGTTGTCTGAAGTCAACTATAAGGCTTTTCAAGCCACTGAAACCCATAATTTCACAAAAATCACACCAAATTACATTGAAATCATGCCAAGTATCCCCACACCCCATAAATATCACAACACAACCACGGGGAGGGTTAAAATGGTCAAATCATACAAAAATAAATATTTCACATAAATCATCAAAAGTGTGTTTGTTACACCCATCCAACTTTTCACACTCCAGTTTTGCATCGTCGACGCATTATTGTGCATTAGAAAGAGACTCCTAATGTGATTTCTTAGTCATCTTTGCTGATCTTAAGGAATCATATTCCTCAAATACCTTGATGAAGTTCTCGACGAAACTAGTAGAAATATCAATAATATTGACTTTTCTAATCTCCCCAAAAATTAAAGCAATGCTTGCCTCCAAGTTCTCAAGGTTGTCCAAGGAACCCGAAGAAAATTTTGTAATCAATTCACACAAGGCACCCCATATGTTAGAAACAAAACTTGATTTATAATGAGAAATAGTTTCTTGTAGACCAAAATTCAAAGCACTAGGTCTCTTTGCAGTCTTATCAACATCATTGAGATTTGTAGCATTGTATGTAATCATATCATTGCCCAAGTCATCATCGTATAACTCCTGAAGATCCAACTGCACACACACAAAAAAGAATAGAACAAAGAATGAAACCATCAGAATTTTTTTAAGCAAAAGAAGGAAAGACTTCTTATTGGATATAAATAAAAAGGGAAAAAGTCACTGTAATCATGATTATCTAATGAGAAATAAAATCAATCTATAGTTTTTTTAGAGGAAAAAAAGGTGAAGGGATTGTACACGTTTTGCTAATTCATACATTGATCCTAAATTTGGGTCCTCGTCATCAATGACAATGGAATATAAAATCTCAATATTGCAATGACAGCTTTCTAGCTCTTTTGCATTTCTTTTGTGATGATTCTAGTGATGATCCTCACTCTCTACTGAACTAGAAGGTGTGTTGGTCTTCCCAAAAATATTTGGTAATACAAGCATATGAGTATTTTTTCCACAAATAGTCTCAAAGTTTAATGTTTTGCTAGTGCCCTTGTCTGATAAAGCTAGCGACTCCTTTTGATTGCAAGGTTTATTAATCGTTTTGGGAGAGTAGTAGTCACCTTGGAGGCCAATACGAGAGTCCTCATTGTTTTACTGGAGGTGCATCAACATATTTTGAAAGATTGGACTAATGAAAGGGCTTTGCATCTTGCAGAATATCATTGAGCTTCACCTCGAGATTGGAAGATAAATACAATATTTTTTCAATTGATTCAGACCTTCCTTAAAAGATTTAAGTGTATGATCCTACCTCAAATTTTTCAAAACAATATGAGGGATCCTCTTTGAAGGATTCGTTCTATAAGTTGGCCACCAATATGCATACTTACGAGTCATTAAAGGTGCACCTTCTAATGGGCACATCGAAACAATAACTTTTGAAAAAGTACCAAGACGATGGATAAATGCCAAAGTTGCACTAACTCTAGCAACGTTCCATCATAATGCTGCTCTATAATATCTTTCGGAATATCTTGACAAAAACAAAATTGTCAACAAAATCTATTAGGGCTATAAGATTCTATGATAAGGTCTGAATCATGCCTAAGAGTGATGTAGCCCGAACGAAGGCTTATGATAAATTCATTCAATGAGTTTGAAAGTCAACCACTATCAGTAAAATATAAGTCTTTGTCTTGCAACAATGCTAAATAATAATGACGATGCGCATCATCTTATTGAATAATTTTTGGGCATCAACAAAATTGAAACACTTAGACATCTTCTCACCAGAAATCTTACATAAGGGTATGATCTGGTGTGAATGATTAGCACGATGATGGATCCCAAAATACTCCCCTATCTAGTCGTATACATAGGGTATGGGGAAAATAATAGTTTCTTCACTTAAGTTTGGAGAAGAGTATATTACCCTCAATCCATGATATATCTCGCAAGAACTGGGACTGCTAGAGAGAATTTCTCTCCATGAGCCATCAAACTTGCAATCTTAAAAATACTATCACATACGTAGTCAACTTTCTTACTCGAAAGCACAAACTTGCATATCCAATAAGTAAGAAAGACTTCCAAAATAGTCTCATCTCTAAGTGACTCTTCCACATCTAGCTTATCAAAGGGGACATTTACCTTGTCGGTCCGTGGAAGAAAGTTCATGTCAATATGTCTAGAAGGATTGTGATCCAATCTTAACTTTGTGGTTCGGCCCTTTGATGCCTTTTATGGAGGCTTGGCATACCTACTCGGTGCTCTAAACCAAAACTTTACCTAATCATGAATGGACACCTCATGAAGATCACCTTTGGATAATCTGTAGAAGGCCGGAAATAAATACAAGCAAATTTTAGAGAGAGACAATTTTTATTAAGTATCCATCAGTGTTAATTATTTTGCTGAGGGGATAACTTCATCAAGAAAAACATGAACTGAAAGACCTCCAATCATTTGCAAGTCCCAAAGTTATATGGACATTTCTACAATGAAATTGGAAAAAGTATTGATAGATGGATGCCAAAGCTCACAAAAAGCGTAAAGCACGTTGTCATCATAGCCATATGTAACAAAGACCTATATACGACATCATAACCTTTATGCGCTCTAAGTCTTTCTCATAGTGAGGCATCACATCCTCTACCCATTTTCAGTATCCAAGAGTATAGGAAATGTTACCAAAACTAGAAGATGGAAAATCCCAATCTTTAAGGTATCCCTTAGGAGGAGGATATTTGACGGGTGCAATTCCCTTATGAATTGTGTATTTCAGCAGGTGAACATTCATGCTTGTGGCCTAACTCAAGAAATTTTCCATAACGACTTTGGTCTCAGCTTGTAACCATTCCTTAAGGTGAAGATATTCAACACACAACTCTTTGTCAAGTGAGAGGCTACTAATGGCTAGAGGAAGAACCTCCATGGAAAGGATTTTGGCATTCGAATTTTGCTGGTCACTAACTAACTCTAGATGATGATGCAACATATTATGGTTACAAAATTTCATCATTTAACATAAAGTTAAAGCCGTATAACATCACTCAAAAATTTGCAAAAAAAAATAAAAGGAAAAAGTTAGGTCATGACTTTAATTTGGCAGCTATCTGAAGGCTGACTTCAAACAAACACCCAAAAGAATACAGATAAAATTTGATCGTTGATTTCGTATATGGTGTAGCTTTATGAGCCTTCTTTGAAACATCATAAACCACTCGTTCTTTTATTATCCCTAAGGTAAGATAAAATATTCTAAATCTAAGACCACAGGAAGCTAGGACAATCATCTCATCAGAATTTTAGAATGAATTAAAAGCATTAACTGGGATGATTTAGGAGCTATCTGATTGTGAATTTTGGATATGTCATAGCTCTATGAGTCTAGTTTTTGGAATATCAAACGAATCAATATATCAGCATCTATGTGGCAAGATGTGAATTTTCTACCATAGTTGCACAGAGCTGTGAAAAAGTGACATAAATCATATGTAAGAGAAGGTATTACCATATGGATACCGACTCAACTGAGTTGGACGGTGTCATAAATTGACAACCAACTACTGTAGAAATATGGGTATTTATAAATGTCAAAAGAAGGCGACATAGGTTACATCCTATGAATTAAGGGAAACTATAGTTATGAAATGTTTCATACGGAAAATTTCTCTTGAATCTTAATTATGAAAAGTTTTCATGGAATCCAATTTATGAAAGTTTTCTTTAAAGCTAAATTATAGAAAATTTTCTTGTAGAATCAAATTATGGGAAGTATTTATTTGAGCCAAATTATGAAAAAGCTTGCATTAGAGTCCAAATGTGAAAAGTTTAGAAAGAAATTCACCACATATGCATGAACAATACCTGTGATATTCCGTAATTTATAATGTCCCATTTGAAGAGTTCATTATATACAAATATAACGCCTCAATTGGGGAGTCGCTTTTCACAAGTCTCGTTTACAAAATGTCACGTTCATAAGTTGGTGAGCCACAAAAAAATTTAGAGTTTTGATAATATCTTTTGATACAAGATTTGATTTTCTCAGCCACCAAATGAAAAAAAAATAATCAAGTAAGAATCCTTCGTGAGCTGAAAACACTTCAAACCATAGAAATATATATGTGTCATATT
>NC_061120.1:127374524-127392495 GCF_002878395.1 Capsicum annuum
GATGTCTTAGGCAAAAATCGATGGGACTTAAATCCAACATATTATCATGGTACATCGAGACTCTAACCCGATGTCTTACCCTTTGTGCGATGAAATTAAATTCACCGTATTACCCTCAATTAATATTATAATAGGCCAAATTTATATCCAAGGACCAATTTTCTAATCTTGTGAATATAATTTAAATTGTCTTTTAAACATAATTTCTTAAACGAAAGACAATATGGACGAATAAGGCAATTTGTATTCCTTTCAGAAAGATTATTATCGTGGAAACAAGAAAAATATGTTACCAAGAAAATCAATAACTAAAATATTAAATCAAGAGTAAGAATACAAAACTTAAGTTACTTACCCGTGCATGATCTATTATTTGTTATGTAATATAAGTTACTCGAGCTACCAATTTGATGAAGAATTTTAAACATATAAAAAATTTATTTTTCCTCTTGGTTTCTATAAACTCACAGGTAGCACCATATAAAACTGGAAATTGGTTGAGATAATTAATCTCACCTTTGCTACGCACAAAAAGATATTTTAAAGATGACAAAGTCTCGTGCTGATAACGCGTTATGAAATATAAAGTAGAGAAGAACAAGATTATAGAGAGAAGAGAGAATAATTCTTATTTCTCTTGAGATTTCTCTTGGGGTCCTTGAGGATTATTTACAATAAATAAAAACTCCTATTTATAGGGGAAATTAGTCCTAATTTCTCTCTAAAAGATAGATATTTCATGTCCCGATAGATATCAACTAGATCTTGATAGATCTTATCTATATTCTTGATAGACATTAATTATAATGTAAATATATCTATAACAATATTGGCCTACTTACTTTTGTAAAGTAAAATTGAAAATGACGTCCCTATTTTCTTGCCATTTTCTTATCCCAAAATGCATGTTTCCTAATATAGATTTACTTGGTTTGCTTAGCCCATTTTTTTTCAAATTAACTCCGCCTCTCACAACCATGTCTTAAACCAATTAGATTTAGGAACATGCATTTATTCTTTGACCCTCTCATAATTTTGATACAATTAGGATCCAATCCACAGACATACGTATCCGAGTTCGTCTAGGAGACATATTAGTTGCTTCCCTATTATGTATTATAAATACCTATGAGATTGTTATTCTTATGGAATATTTTTTAGATCTCAATAGTGGATTCAAGTTCGACTAACACACGAGTATTTTTTTTCTTAATTTTTGTCATTATTTTTTTCCTCTTTTTTGTAGGATTAAAATGAATAGCAATATACAACAATCGGCTTAAGGTTTGAGAGTTTAAATTCGCCTCTGAACACCTTAAGACCAACCAATTTAGCTTCAAGTTTTGTGATTATGCAACACTCGGCTTAGGATGCAAGAGTTTAACTTCGGCTTCGTACACTTTAATACCGACCAATTTGGCTTCAAGATGGTGGCTATGTAATAATCGAATTAGGGTACGAGAGTTTAACTTCGCCTCCGTACACTCTAAGATCGATCAATTTGGTTTTGAGATGGTAGATATGCAACAATCATCTTAGGGTGTGAGAGTTTAACTTTGCTTCCTTACACTTTAAGATCGTCTAATTTGGATTTAAGATGGTGGCTATGCAACAATTGGCGTAGGATGTGAGAGTTTAACTTTGCCTCTTTGCCTCTGTACACTTTAAAATTGACCAATTTGACTTCACGATGGTGACTTTTCTCCTTTTCACCGATGCACTTATGCAATGGTCTTCTTTAAGTATGGTCCCTTTCACCGATACACTTATTCAAGGGTCTTCTTTAAGTATGGGCCCTTTCACCAATGCACTAATGCAATGGTCTTCTTTAAGTATGGGCCCTTTCATCAATGCATTTATGCAGTGATGTTCTTTAAGTATGGGCCATTTCACCGATGCATTTATTCAATGGTCTTCTTTAAGTATGGTCCCTTTTAACGATGCACTTATGCAACGGTCTTCTTAAAGTATAAGCCCTTTCACTGATGCATTTATGCAATGACTTTATTTAAGTATGGGCCTTTTAACCGATGGACTTATGCAATGGTTTAAGTATGGACCCTTTTCAATGGTCAGCTTAAGGTACGAGAGTTTAACTTTGCCTTCGTCACCTTGAGATCAGACAAGTTCGGATTCAAGTATAGTCTCTTTACATAACAAATTAGTTCAAATGTCAGCTTAAGGTACAAAGGGACAAATTTTGTCTGCCTGAAGGCATGGAAATTTTGAGATCCTTTTAAGGATAAACCCATGATAGGCCAGCTTAAAGTGCAAAGGGATAAATCTTGTCCACCTTAAGGCATAAAAATTTTGCGATCCTTTTAAAGATAAACCAATGAGAGGCCTTCTTAAGGTGCAAAGGGACAAATATTGTCACCTTAAGCGATGGAAATTTAGGAGTCCTTAATTTGAAGACTTGGAGATTCTATTAACTTTCACTTGCAAATTTGGCTATTTTGGCAGTTCAACTTTCAAGGTTGGATAATCTTATAACGCCCCGATTTTCTGAACCGGAGTGCTACACGGTACTTATGATCCCAAAGGACCACAAGCTAACCCATGACTGATATCTGTACTTGTACACTGCAATATATGATGTAATAATGCGGAAAACATGAACAATAGGCCATAAGGTTCAACTGCATAGAATATCTGATAAATCATAACATCCATATGGGGTAACGAATACCCAAAACAACTAAAATCTGAATCAAATCTGAGCTAAATCTGAAAACCTCTAAATACTGTTTGAATAAAGAGTTGAAGGAACATGTCTCCAACTAACTCCGTTTAGAAAAACGGAACTGAAATAATATATGAAATCAATAATATTGTCCTCAAATGGATAAGGACTCACTGCAACTATGCTACTGGAATGCTACTGCTACTGCTGATCTGGAGCTCGTATTTGTGAACCAATGGTGTAACACGAAAGAAAGCACCATAGCACAAATGCGTCAGTATAACTGGAAGTACTAAGTATACGAGTGAGATAGGCTAAATGCTAAAAGGATTTACATGTATGAAAGATGCTAACTGACTGACTGATATGAACGTAAGAGTGCAAACATGCATACGTAGTAACTGAGATCGTGATTTCGTGATATGTAGATCTGGACACTAATATATGATCTACTGATATCTAGCATGATAAATACTAAAATTCTGATAACATAGATAACTATGTCTGATAGTCCTGAATCTAATGGAACAATCTGTGTTTTGTTCTGTAACTGAATTGACTGTATCTGACAGTCCTGATATAATGAAATCTAAAGAATTATCTGAGTTCTTTTACTGAGACTGGGACTGAAGCTGTGGGAGGTAGTTGTTTGACCGACATGCCCCAATAATGCATATAGCTAAGTTGAAGTCCAATCTCTGCCCCGATTGGAAGGGAGTCAATACCGCGCCACTGGTAAGGACAGTTGTGAGTGACCCTTAGCTGGCAGGTACTCAAAATAAGAATGGTGGGAACCCTAAACTGATAGATTAAGCCACCTCATCAATCCTAATCTGATAGGTTAAGATGTCACAACCTACGCTGGCTACGTAGTTCTGGAACACAAGGATGATTCCTAAGAATCACACCTTAAACTGACAGGTGAGTTCCTATTCTTGGTTTCACTAGGTGCTAACTTCTACTCCCATCTAAAGAGACTGAACGTGATTTAACTGATGGTACATGAACTGAGTAACTGACTTCCGTTGACAGATGGATTAGTGTTACTATTTGAGATTAACTGAGATCATGAGATTTTTAAGGTTTCCTAAGTCATATGCCCGACTAAGTTCTATAGATCATGGCTTGACTGAGATTATCGTGATAACATGACATGGATCTAGGTACACAGCTATATTTTTTGGGTACAAGTACCCCTGAACTCAATGGAAGAAAGCTGACATACATGACTGACTTGATCGTAAGTATAGAGTCCACAATTTACCCTATCATGAGTAGGGTATTTCACACTAAGCATAGTTCTCAACATCTTATACATGGAAAGGAAATTTATACAACATGTATATACTTGCATATCTTCGATATCATGGTCAATCTATATAACAACAACAACGCATATCACTCACATAGAATTCATGGGAAATTGTAAAGCATAGAGCATGGACTTGTCACTTAAGAACTATTAAATCATGGGACATGAATTCTATCATCTAGGAATATTATCAAACACTCTGCATGCATTCTTTTAGCCTAAGTGTGTTCACGAATTTCACCATATTAAACCACATAAGGATCATGGGTTTCAACTAACAACACATATACTTCATGAAAAAACCTTTAGATATCATCTTGAAACTTAACCAACAATCATCAACATGTACATGCTCATATCACAACAAAACAATCACAAAATAATATTTAAAACATGGTTCTTGAGCTCTATGAACGAAATGGATCCATAGATGAACACTACACATACCTGACTCAAGTTTCTTGATGTTTTTGAACTTGAAGGATTAGAAATCCTTTGATTTTTGAAGAATATTGGGTCTTGTTCTTGGAGACTAAATTTAGAGAGAAACCCTAGTTTTTGTTTTTGAAATAATAATAAGCCAAATGGCTGAATTCGAACTGATCTGGGTATATATAGGTGAGTGGTATGTGACCAAAATACCCCTGTTAAAATAACCTGAAAGTAAACTGAATGTGGTGTGTGACGACCCGACTGATGGTCCGTCAGGAACTTGAGGTCCATCATTTCTACCGTCATACGTGGACCAGAAATGGGGTTCACTGGATAAGAGTTGACGGCCTGGTGATGGTCAGTAAAAAATATAACGGTCTATCAACTCGTCCGTCAATTCTCATCCAGAACGTGGCCCTACTGCCTTGGCTGTAACAGTCAAAGTGGCGGTCCATCACTTGTTTGATGGTTCATCAACTTGGACATCGCACCTAGGCATTTTGGTCAGTTTTGAGTAAAACATCCAGAACTTCCTCGTCTGGTATCGGATTTGGACAAAATTGGTATCGTTAGAAAGCTAACTCAATTTTCCATGTGATAGAAAGTAGAAATTTCAAAAATACCATGGGTACAAAAATAGATTTGTATTTCAAAGCAAGTACTGGCATCCTTGAGATAATTTCTAGCTAGGAATAAGCACGGGTATTACAATATCTCTCCCTTGAGAACATTCATCCTCGAATGAGACTGACTAAGAGGGAAAATAATAAATGAACATGAACTGAACATTAGTGACTGAGACATGACTTCATGACTGACATGCTAAATATATTGAATTCATGCACATCTGATGCATGGCTAACTGAGTGTTCTGATAAACTGAGTTTCTCAAGACGAGAATGTATAACTGATGCATGATTTTATAACTGAACTAATACATGAACGCATGACAGAGTATGAAATAGTAGTAGATACAACATTTATAATGGGAACATGAATATGAAATTGAATAAGCTTAAGGCAAACTATTACCTTAAGCTTGATCTGAATCGGCGGAGAAGAGGTAAGGATACTTGGTACGCATATCTGCTTCTGCTTCCCAAGTAGCACTCTCAACGGACTTATTTTACCAAAGAACCTTAACTAGAGGGACCTTTTTGTTCCTCAATCGATGAGTCTAATAGTCTAAGATTTTGACTGAAATATCTTCATAAGAGAGACTGTTCTGAACATCAATGCTCTGAATAGGGACTACAACTGCTAGGTCACCTACGCACTCTTGAGAAAGGATACATAGAAGACCGGATGAAATGAGGCTAAATCTGAAGGCAATTCAAGCTCATAAGCTACCTTGCCTAAACAAGTAAGAATCCTGAAGGGACCGACATAGTAGGGACTGAGTTTCCTTTTCTTGCTGAACTTCTTTACTTCCTTCATGGGAGAGATCTTGAGATAGACATAGTCATCGACCTCAAACTCGAGATCCTTTCTATGAACATTAGCATAAGACTTCTGTCAGCTCTGAGCAGCCCGAAGTCTCTCTTTGATCAACTGAACTTTCTCTAAGGCACAAAAACCAAGTCAGGACCTATGACTGAGGCCTCACTAACTTCAAACCAACCAATTGGTGATCTACACCTCCTTCCATAAAGAGCTTCAAATGAAGACATTTTAATACTGGAATGATAGCTATTGTTGTAAGCAAACTCAATCAAAGGCAAGTGGTCATCCCAACTTCCCTTGAAATCAATTGCACACATGCCCTTAGCATATCTTCAAGTGTCTGAATGGTCCTTTCTGCTTGACCATCTGTCTGAGGATGAAAAGCTGTATTGAGATGGACTTGGGTACTAAGACCCTTTTGGAACACTTTCCAGAAGTAAGAGGTGAACTGGGTACCTCTATCTGAAATAATAGATAATGGAACGCCGTATAATCTGACCAACTCCCTGATATAGTGTTTGGCATAGTCCTCGACTGAATAAGAGGTATGAACTGGAAAAAAATAAGCTAACTTGGTCATCCATACAATAACCCAAACTGAATTGTACTGATGATGAGTTCGAGAAAAACCCACCACGAAGTCCATGTTCACTTTTTCCCACTTCTAAGTAGGAATGATGAACTCCTCCATGGGTCCACTAGGCTTTTGATGCTCTATCTTAACTTGCTGATATATAGAGCACTTAGCCACGAACTCTACAATATCTCTCTTCATCCCACTCCACTAATAGATTTCCCGCAGGTTGTGGTACATCTTAGTGGCCCCTGGATGAATAGAGTATCATGCACCATGCACTTCTGCAAGAATCCACTGCTTTAAGTCATCTACACCTGGAATGTACAGACGACCCTGACAAAAAAAAACCTCATCTTCCCCTTGGAAGAAAACCTCTACTAACTAACTCTGAACTGGCTCTTTTAGCTTGAAAAGGCTAGGATCCCTGTCTTGCTTTTATTTTACCTCGGAAACTAGAGATGACTCTAAAATACTCTGAACACATACACCACCCTCCGAAGAATTGACTAAGCGAACACCTAGTCTATCGATCTGATGGATCTCCTAAGCTATCTTCTTCTAGTTGTCCTTAACATGAGAAACACTACCCATAGAGAGTCTACTGAGAGCATCGGCCATAACGTTAGCCTTTCTCGAATGGTAAAGGACACTCATGTCATAAACCACCTTCTTTGATGAAGATTGAGATCTTTCTGAGAAAAAACATACTAGAGATTCTTATGATCCGTGAAGATATCTATATGAACTCCGTATAGATAATGCCTCTAAATATTTAAGGCAAATACTATGGCTGCTAACTCAAGATCATGAGTAGGATAATTCTTCTCATGTGGCTTTAACTGTCTGGAGGCGTAGGCTATGACCTTACTATGTTTCATGAGGACACAACCTAAACCCACTATGGATGCATCACACTATACCACGAACCTATCTGAAATATCTGGAAGAGCTAGAACTAGAGCCGAGGTGAGTCGAGTCTTCAACTCTTGAAAACTCTTCTCACAAGGATCTGACCACTTAAATTTAACCTTCTTCTGAGTCAAACTGGACATGGGGGATGCAATAGAAGAAAATCCCTCAACAAAGCATCTGTAATAGCCAGCCAATCCCAAGAAACTCCTGATATCTGATGGAGAGACAGGGCAAGGCCAGGTTCTTACCGCTTTGATCTTCTAAGAATCTAATCTAATTCCATTACCAGAAATAATATGGCCAGGGAATGCTACTGATCTTAGTCAAAACTCGTACTTACTAAATTTGGAGAATAGCTAGTGATCTCTGAGATTTTGAAGAACAATCCGAAGATGGTCTGGATGATCACGCTTTATGCGGGAATAGACTAGGATATCATCTATGAAGACTATGACGAACATGTCCAATTACTTCTTGAACACATGGTTCATCAAGTCCATGAAAGAGACTGGGGCATTGGTAAGACCAAAGGATATAACTAGAAACTTGAAGTGGCCATACCGAGTACGAAAAGCTATCTTCGGGATGTCATATTCTCTAACTCTGAGCTGATGGTATCCTGATCTGAGGTATATTTTGGAGAAATAACTGGCACCCTGAAGTTGGTCAAACAAGTCATATATTCAGGGAAGGGGATACTTGTTCTTTACCGTTACTTTGTTGAGTTGAAGGTAATCAATACACATCCTAAGAGAACCATCTTTCTTGCGCACGAATAAGACTAGTGCACCCCATGGGGATACATTGGGTCTGATGAATCCCTTAATTTTTTAGTTCTTTGAGTTTTGCTGGTGTTATTTTGTATGGAGGAATAGAAATAGGTTGAGTATCTGGAAGAAGATCAATACCGAAGTCTATTTCCCTTTCGGGAGAAATGCGTGGAATATCTTTGGGAAACATGTCTGAATACTCATTTATAACTGGGACTGATTCAAGACTAGGAGATTCAGAACTGGAATCTTTAATATGCACGAGATGATACACACACCCCTTAGAAATAATGTTTCTTGCCCGAGTAGAAAATAAGCTGACCCCTAAAAGACGAAGTACTACCCTTCCACTCTAGGACGGGATCATTCGGGAACTAAAACTGGATTACCCTGGTTCTGTAGTCGACTGTGGCATAGCAGGAATGACATCAAAATCAGTTATCTCTAACTCGACTAAATCTGCTGATGTGGCTTTTTGAAATATCATAACTGGGCAGTGTCTGTATACCCGCCGAGCTATGATGGTTTTAACCACTTGGGTAGAGAATAAAAAGAGCTCTACTAAAATTTTGGGACTGATTCCAAAATCGACTGCTATATAAGGAGTAACAAAAGACAAGGATGCACCTGGATCTAACAAAGCATAAACATGAAGATGGAAAATATGTAACATACCAGTAATGATATCAGGAGAATTTTCCTGATCTTGTCAGGTCTGAAGAGTATAGATTCTATTTGGGCGTTGCCCACTAGTAGTATTGGAAGCGACACCCTGCTGATTTGGGTGATCGGATTGGGTTGTGGAGTAATTCTGTTGGCCCAGTAGACCTGACTGGGGACACTCTCTAATCCTATGTCCTGGCTTACTACAAGCAAAATAAACATCGCTACCAGCCCTACAGGTATCCTTGTGGTTCTTACCACAAGTCTGACATAGGGGATTAGTTCAGGCACTGTTGACACTGTCCTGAGACTTAGAGCTTGGCGCTCGATTTCTGTTGCCATCTTTGAATTTTGGCACTGGGGCACTGGCAGAGGAAGGAGATGGAATTGATGGCTTAGGATAAAACTGTGAACGGCTTCCTCCTTCTGATTTTGGTTGAGCAAAACTGAAACTGTCTGACCTTGTTCTCTTGTTCTGTCTCTCCCTAGTCCTAATCTTCTGCTCTACTATTTGTTGAGCATGAGTCATGAGCCTGGCTAAAGTCATATCACTATTCAGCATCGCAGACCTACACTCATTTACCACGCTATCAATCACCCCTGACACAAACTTGCTTATCTTAGCCCTGTTGTCTGCAACCACATGAGGGACATATATGGCTAGCTGAGTAAATCTGAGAGAATACTCCTTAACCGTCATATTTCCCTGCCTGAGGTTGATGAACTCTAGAACTTTTGTCTCCCTTAGCTCTTGGGGAAAGAATCTGTCTAAGAAAGTTGTGATAAATTCCTCCCACTCTATAGGACTTGCATCCTCTAACCTCTCGAACTTCTACTGTTTGTACCAAGTGTGAGCAATATCCTGTAACTAGCATGCGGCTAACTAGGCACTCTGACAAGGAGTAGCTCCCATGATATTTATGACCTTCTGGACTTGGTCAATGAATTCCTGAGGGTCTTCATCAAACTTAGATCCAAAGAAAGATGGAGGGTTCATTCGGGTTAAGTCCTAAATCCTAGCTGCGGCTGAGTTAGCCACTGAATTGGCTGGAATAACTGGTGGCCGTTCATTTTGGGCAGCCACAGACTAAGCAAGTATGGTGAATGCGGCCCTAAAATCTGCATGAGAAACATGTTCGCCAAAGGATCTTTGGGCTGAGGAGCTAGCTGGTTTCTTCTTTTTGGAGGCATATTCTGAAATAAGAGAAGAATGGATTAGACTGAGAGTTTAACCTGAGATTATGCTCACTAGTACGATATGAATACCGAAAGAAGGGAAACTATTCTTAAAACATCTTATAGCCTCTTGCACATAAATGTGGCGTGCAACATACCCATGCACAAAACTCTACTAGATATGGCTTTTAGACTTCCTAGGACTCTATTGAACCTTAGGCTCTGATACCAAGTTTGTAACGCTCTAATTTTCTGAACCGAAGTGCTACACAGTGCTTATGACCCTAAAGAACCACAAGCTATCCCATGACTGATATCTGTACCTATACACTATAATATATGATGTAATAATGCAAAAAACATGAACAATAGGCCATAAGGTTCAACTGCATAAAATATCTAACAAATCATAACATCCATGTGGGGTAACGAATACCTAAAACAACTGAAATCTGAATCAAATTTGAGCTAAATCTGAAAGCCTCTAAATATTGTCTGAATAAGGAGTTGAAGGAACATGTCTCCAACTAACTCCATCTAGCAAAACTGACCTGAAATAATAAATAAAATAAATATCGTCCTCGAATGGATGAGGACTCACTGCAACTATGCGACTGGAATGCTACTGCTACTGTTGATTTGGAGCTCGTATCTGTGAACTTATGGTGTAAGATGAAAAAAAACACCATAACGAAAATGCATCAGTACAACTGGGAGTACTAAGTATACGAGTGAGGTAGGCTAAATGTAAAATGAGTTTACATACATGAACGATGCTAACTGACTGACTGATATGAACATAAGAGTGCAAACATGCATACGTAGTAATTGAGATCGTGATTACGTGATATCTAGATCTAGACACTAATACATGATATACTGATATCTAGTATGACAAATACTGAAATTTTGATAACATAAATAACTGTGTCTGACAGTCCTGAATCTAATGGAACTATCTGTGTTCCGTTCTGTAATTGAATTGACTGCATCTGACAATCCTGATATACTAAAATCTGAAGAACTATCTGAGTTCTTTTACTGAGACTGGGACTGAAACTGTGGGAGATAGTTTTTTGACCGACATGCCATAATAACAGATATAGCTAAGTTGGGGTCCAATCTCTGCCTCGACTAAAAGTGTGTCAATACCGCGCCACAGGTAAGGACAACTATGAGTGACCCTTAGCTGGCAGGTACTCAAAATAAGAAAGGTGGGAACCCTAAACTGATGGATTAAAACACCTCATCAACCCTAATCTGATAGGTTAAGATGTCACAACCTACGCTGACTACGTAGTTCTAGAACACAAGGATGATTCCTAAGAATCACACCCTAAACTGACAGGTGAGTTCCCATCCTTGGATTCACTCGGTGCTAACTTCTACTCCTATCTGAAGAGACTGAATGTAATTTAACTGATGGTACATAGAATGAGTAACTGACTTTTGTTGACTGACGGATTAGTGCTACTATTTGAGAATTAACTGAGATCATGAGATTTCTGAGGTTTCCTAAGTCACATGCCCAACTGAGTTCTATAGATCATGGCTTGACTGAGATTATCATGATAACATGACATGGCTCTAGGTACATAGCTATATTTTTGGGTACAAGTACCCTCGGGACTCAATGGAAAAAACTGATACACATAAATGACTTGATCGTAAGAGTAGAGTCCACAATTTACCATATCATGAGTAGGGGATTTCACACTAAGCATAGTTCTCAACATCTTATACATGGAAGAGAAATTCATGCAACATGTATATACTTGCATAGCTTCGATATCATGGTCAATCCATATCACAACAACAACGCATATCACTCACATGGAATTCATGGGAAATCATAAAGCATAGAGCATGGACTTGTCATTTAAGCACTATTAAATCATGGGACATGAATTCTATCATCTAGGCATATTATTAAACACTATTCATGCATTCTTTTAGCCTAAGTGTGTTCACGAATTTCACCATATTAAACCACATAAGGATCATGGGTTTCAACTAACAACACATATACTTCATGAAAATACCTTTAGATATCATCTTGAAACTTAACCAACAATTATCAACATGTACATGCTCATATTACAACAAGACCATCACAAATAATATTTGAAACATGGTTCTTGAGCTTTATGAATGAAATGGATCCATAGATGAACACTACGCATACCTGAATCAAGGTTCCTGATGTTTTTGAACTTGAAGGATTTGAAATTCTTATATTTTTGAAGCAAATTGGGTCTTGTTCTTGGAGATTAAATTTAGAGAGAAACCCTAGTTTTTGTTTGTAAAATAATAATGAGAAAAATGGCTGAATTCAGACAGATCTGGCTATATATAGGCAAGTGGTAAGTGAGAAAAATACCCTTGTTAAAATGGCCTGAAAGTAAACTAAACGTGGCGTGTGATGACCCAACTGATGGTCCATCAGGAACTTGACGGTCCGTTATTTCGACCGTCATACGTGGACCAGAAATGGGATTCACTGGATAAGAGTTGACGGCCTGGATGACGGTCCATTAAAAATCTGACGATCTGTCAACTCGTTCGTCAATCCTTATCCAGAATGTTGCCCTACTGCCTTGGCTGTGATGGTCAAAGTGGCGGTCCATCACTTGTTTAGCGGTCCATCAACTTGGATGTCGCACCTGGGCGTTTCGATCAGTTCTGAATAAAACATCCATAACTTCTTCTTCTGGTGTCGGATTTGGACAAAATTGGTATCGTTAGAAAGCTAACTCAATTTCCAGCGTGATAGAAAGTAGAAATCTCAAAAATACCATGGGTACAAAAATAGATTTGTATTTCAAAGCAAGTACTAGCTTCTTTGAGATGATTTCTAGCTAGGAATAAGCACGGGTATTACAAATTTAGAGACTTCAAATTGCAGACTTGGAAAATTGACGATATCAACATGCAGACCTTGTAGATTTGATGTCTTTGGCAGATTTGGAGACTTCAGCATGTAAACTTGATATATTTTTTTACTTCAAACAACAAGCTTAGTAGATTTGTGCTCTTAGTTGTAGGCTTGGAGAACTGGGATTCTTTGTTAAATAGACCTTTTAAGTCTATTATTTAATTAAACGGACCATAATTTTTTTTATTTAGTGAGATGACCCATTTTTAAGACAAATCTATTATCTGTCCGACAATTAATCCGACAGATCTATTATCTGTCCAACAGATCTATTATCTATCCGACAAATGAGAAAGTAAAAGTAGATCATTTTGCTAATTAAAAACTTGAAGAGGGTTGGAAATTTTGCTAAATACAAACTTAAAAAGGCTTAATAGCCAAATTTTCTCTGGAGAACTTTAGCATTCCAAATTCCTTTGAAGGAGCTCATTTTCTTTTCAATGGGTT
Source organism: Capsicum annuum (assembly GCF_002878395.1). Classification (NCBI taxonomy): domain Eukaryota; kingdom Viridiplantae; phylum Streptophyta; class Magnoliopsida; order Solanales; family Solanaceae; genus Capsicum; species Capsicum annuum. Next base: position 127,387,875 of record NC_061120.1, read on the forward strand.
GCCCCCATTGAGCCACACATAATTGGAGTAAATTCAAAAGTTAAATAAAATATTTGTGGAATTAGCGTTCATATGGCGGGAACATGTTTTTTTGGACACTCATGTAACTGAGCTCAGAATTAAATTCCAAGCACATACATTCCTCAGTGAAGAGGATCAAGTAACAGTGTAGTTTTGGGTGAGTGTTTTTTTTTGTTTGGATTTTTTTTAGTGTCCTAACTTTTGTCTAGGTCGTCTCTTTCGAGGTTTTCAACCTAGTGGAACTTTTTCTGAGTTGTACATATTTTATACTCTTGCGGGTTAGGAGTGGACATCCAATTTATACTCGTGCCTTAAGGAGTATCATCTTCCTTCAAGGACAGTACTTTTTAAAGAACTTGGCATTGATAGGACAAATTTTTATGCTATCTACATTGACAAGCTTGTCAGCACTATTTGGTTATGCCTCTTGTACGACATATGGTCCATCCTACTTTGGGGTGAATTTCCCCCCAGACTTGCGAGAAGTAATAATAGGCCTTCTTACTACAAGAACTTGATCTCCAACTTGAAATCACCTCAAGTGGACTCTTTTATTGAAAGAGTGAGATAGATAGGCTTGATAATATTCAAGATTTTGCTAAGCTTCCAACCTCTTCTCATCAAAAACTTCTAAATCCGCAAAACACAACTTAGAATTTTCTTCTTTGGTGAGCCCTTCATGTGTAGCCAGTCGTAAAGAAGGTATTTAACGCTCAAGTAGCAGAACTGCTTTAACTCCAAAAGCAAGTGAAGTACGGGGTATTACACAAAGTGGATTCATCTTTAAAACAAGTCTTTGACATTTTTGGGATGAATTTAAGCTAGGTAGAAGTATGGGGTATTACACAAAGTCTTCTTTTGTAAGCTTCGTGGGGAGTGTCATATCGCGTAGCATATTTTGAGCCATTGATTCTCTAAGTAGCATTGAGGATGGATTTATTGTGTCAATTTTCCTAATAGATAGAGTTAGTTCCTTTAGTACATTATATTTGACATCGGATGAATGATACTTTTCTTTCTTTACCTTTGGTACGTAGCGAAGAATAGGAGTTGCTTTTTTTTTCTATATAGATGTGACACTTTCTTTACTTGAAGTGGTGAGAGGTTTCTTAGTGGTAGTTTTTTCGACAATCACTGTGACCTTCTTGGCTGCAAGATTATCACACTTGGTGTTGGTGACATCATCAACCCTTTTCTCATTCTCAACATAATTCTTCAAGTAGAATTTTAAATTGGCAAAGTGTGACTCAGCTTCAGTGAATGGCTTATTAGCGGCAACTATCTTTCTTTCTACTCCGTCTTTGAGGTACTTCAAGTATTTATAGTAAGAGGACGATATATTTTTTTTCTCGTGTGCCCAAGTACTACTGATAATGCTCAACTCACTCCCATGTTTGAGGGGTGAGGTAGTCGTTGTCAATAACTCAACTCGCGTTAGGGTCGAATCCACAAGGAGTGAAGTATAAATTTCAAATCCTATGGGTGTTCTAGTTACTAAAAGGTTACAGGAGGTGTAGACAAACACAACATATAAAATAAAGTGGGGGAGTTTAATTTTGATTTTGTTTGCAACAATCTTTAGTCAAACAACACACTATTATATTACTTTTGATTTAAATGCAAGGTCAGAGAGAATCTTGGAATTATGCCTACCTAAAGGTAAAGAGTGTGTAGGTTATTGATAGTTTAACATGAAATTTAATTGTTGAGTGAGAGATAGGCTAGATCGAAAGTCTTTGTGGTTAGTATTTTTGTTTTATCCCTTTCGAATTTCTATTTGGCGAGAAAATAGTTTTGACCTTCTTAAGACTATTTCAAAAGATTTGAAATTTTTTTGAAATAATTTTAAGAAATTCACAGAGTTGCCACTTTATTTTTATAGAAAAAAAATCAATAAAAAAACTAAAAAGAGTTTCAAAGGTTCAAAAATAGAAATAAACCTTTAAAACTAAAGATTCTGAATAAGAGTTCAATTAACGCCCTAAGAAGGTTTTTAAGGCACTTAGGAGCGCCCGTTTAAAACGGTGCACCAAAAAAGAACTAACTTGACTAATTAAAGTGGCTATGTTTGGAAAGACTTGATTTTATAGAAGCTATTAAAATTATTTATTTAAACATTTAAATAAGACATTCATTTATTCTAAGGAGAAACATTCTACTTGAATTAAACTAAGTTGTAGTTTTTTGAATTTAAAAGGAAAATGGATTTTTGATTTCGTAAAAAGGAAGAAGATTATTGAATTATTTTCATATTATTATCAATTATGTTATAGAAAATTCTTTTGGAAGAAAAGCTAAGCGAGTGCTAAATTAAAAGTGCTTATTAATCATGAAAAGTTAAAATTTACGAGATAAGCTATTTTCTTGAATTTAAGGAAAGTTATTTTAATCTAAATGACCATTAGTTATATGAACTTAACAAATACCATTTTGAAATAAAGAATTTAGCTTTTAAAGACTTGCTAACGAAAGTCGAAGAAGCCAATTTAAACTACTTTTAGACAAAATAAATTAGGTTAAAAAAGTTATGAATTAAATAAAATAAAACTAAGATAGAACAAAATGACAACGCCTTAGGGGATTTGCCTAGATTAAATGATTAGCATGCTAATTAACACAAACAAACAATACAAGTTACAAAAATAATATAAAAAGGGCAGCCCGGTGCACCAAAACTACCGCTATGTGCGGTGTCCGGGGAAGGGCCCCACCACAAGGGTGTATCGTACGTAGCCTTACCTTGCATTTTTGCCAGAGGCTGTTTACAAGGCTTGAACCCGTGACCTCCTGGTCACATGGCAGCAACTTTAGCGGTTACTCCAAGGCTCCCCTTTAAGAAATAATATAAAATTGGGCATGTAGTTAGCCCATCAAGAAAATTGGGCATGTAGTTAGCCCATTTTCCTGGATTGTATACCACAGGAAGACCAGCTGCAAATTTCTTCACACTTTACTGTATATCACTGCATATACAATGTATATCAGCCGTATAATTGCTTCCAACGTTTTTAGGTACAAAGTATACCAACCACTTTTGACCTGTAAGGCTCGATTATAGCATATATCAGTGTATACCAGCCTCTGGACAGATTTGATGGAGATTTTTTACGCGAGAAAGGATGGTTTTGATCCCGAGGAAATGCAGGGGCGATGGAGTCCAGTTTGACTCACCAAGAAGCACATAAACAAGTGAGGAAAACAAAAATTAGTAGCTATTCAAGTGCTCTTAACACATAACTAAAAAAAAAGAGAAATACATATAACCATTTACTCAATGATGTGTTGAATGAAAAAACATACCATAAAAATGTTGTCAAAGTTATTTTGCTAAGTAATTCATATAATATGGATAAATTAATCAACTAAAATAGCTTTAAAAAACTAGTTGAACCTTGAACAAAACAAATATTAGTAAAAATTAAACAATTAAGTCCAAGCCTCCCATGAGAAAAACCATAAATAACTTAAGGCCATAACATAGTTCATGTATATATCAAACAACATTAATTTCTACTAAACTCACTACCATAAGCTTGACAAAAATAATTCGCAGATCATCAATTTCAAAACCACATAATTTGGTAGTAAGCAACCTGTGGCGGTAGGTTAAAATATATTAATGGTGTAAAACTAATAAATGCAAGGTAAATCATTTTCTCAATGAAACTTGGAAGGTTACTATACAGGAGAATAAGTTAAGAGTATATGCATTGACAGTAGTTGCGTTCTTTTATGTTAAATTAATGTATGACAATGAGAATTTTTCATTATAAAATTTGATATGGTGATTTAGTAGGGGTGACAATTTTAGCCCATATTTGTGAAAAGGGTTCATTTAACCCATATCTAGTGAATTGGATCATTCATATTTCAAATGGGTAAATATGGGCTTCAACTCATTTTAAAAGCTCATACAAGTATGGACAAAATGGGTAAAATATGGGTACCCATTTAAACACAGAGATCACCCACCTATGCTTAAAGTTTCAGTTTTTTTCTTTTCTAGTTTTTCTTCTTCTTTCTTTTTTCCTTTAATTTGATTTTTTTCTTTTTCATTTTTTTTATTTTTTTACTCATTCCTTATAATTTCTTTTTCTCTTTCTCATTTTTTCATCTATCTTTTTTATTTTTATTTCTTTTTTCTTTGTATTCTTTTTTTGTTTCGCTTTGCCCCTTCTCCTTCTTACTTCATCATTCGTATTTCACTTGAGACCTACATGGGTTAGTAAATAAAAGCTTCTAATTATCCCATTTAGCCTATATAATTCATAACATCTCTTATCAATTAAATATAATCCATAGTCTCACTCCTTTATTATTATTTTTTTCTATCTTTTATTTCTTTTTTTTTTTCTTTCTTTTTTCCTTTAATTTACTATTTGTTTTTCTTTCTTTTTTGCTTTAATTTACTTTTTTTTCTTTTTCATTTTTTCTACTTATTTTTTACTCGTTTCTTACACTTTTTTTCTTTCTTCTTTTTCTTCATTTTTTTCCTTTTCAATTTTATTTCTTTGCATTCTTTTTTTTTTTGTATTTTCGTTCCCCCCTTTTCATTCTTGGTTCGTCATTTTTGTCATTTTTCTTATTTTTTTATATTCTT
>NC_061120.1:127392595-127514831 GCF_002878395.1 Capsicum annuum
CTTTTTCAATTTTATTTCTTTGCATTCTTTTTTTTTTGTATTTTCGTTTCCCCCTTTTTCATTCTTGGTTCATCATTTTTCTTATTTTTTAATATTCTTTTCCTCATCTTTTTTTGTCATTGCATTTATTATTTGTATTTGAATAGTTTAGTTGTCAATATGTGCAATTTTTCATTTGTATTTATATACAAATAAGTATATGAATTAAAATCAACATGTGCATATTTATATACAAATAAGTATATGAATTAAAATAAATTTATTATTTGTATTTGAATAGTTTAGTTGTCAATATGTGCAATTTTTCATTTGTATTTATATACAAATAAGTATATGAATTATGGTGCAGTGGATGGGGCTGCTCCACCCTTAACCAGAGGTCGAGGGTACGACTCTCGTTATGGAGAAAACTTTGTTGGGAGCGATGCCACCTTAATGGGCCCTACAAAGCCCTATCCGAATTAGTCGGGGCTCCAATGTAGGCACCGAACACCGGATGAAAAACTCAAAAAAAATATATGAATTAATTGTATTTTCTTGAGACTAAACTATATATGGCTGAGGATCCACATAACCCTTGAATTATAAATGTTGGGCGAATATAAATCAATATGCGCTTATGGTATTTTCATCATCATAAAAAAAAAAGCAAAAATAGAAAAAAAAAAGTAGAAAGAGAGGTAGAAGTTAGAGATAGAAGAGAGAAAAAAGCATAAAGAAAGAATTGAAGGAAAAAAATACAAAAAACTCAAAATGAAAAAATAATGAAAAAGGAGAAAAGGAAAAAGAAAAAAGATGATGGTGAAAATAAATATACTGAGTGGTTACGATGTTTTAGTCGTCATCCATAATTTGTACTTGACTTAACCATGTTCTTCGAATATAAAAAAATATAAAATATAAAATACAACCAAAAAAGAAAAAAAATGAGAAAGAAGTAAAAACAAAAAAATAAAAAATAGAAAAAAAGGAGACTAAAAAGGAAAAGGAAAAAAAAAAGAAAAAAGAAAGAGAAACAAAGGGTAGGGAGTAGAGATAGAAGAGAGAAAGAAAAAAGAAATGACAAAAAAATAAAAAGAAAACTAGAGGCTACATATAGAAGAGAGACAAAAAAAAACTAAAAAGAAAAAACTAAAAACAAAGAAATGAAAAAAAAGTCAAGTTGATATGATATAGAAGTTTTAAGTTTTTGACTTAGGAGTTAAAGTGGGTTGAAACCATTTTTACCCAATCCATATTTAACCAAATCCATATTTACCCATATTTATATGGGCGGATTGTAATCCAAACCATTTTTGCTTGATTCATACTTAACCCATCCAAATCCAATCCAATCCGCCCATTTTTCACCCCTATAATTTTGTAATCTACAATAAGTTATACACAGAAAATATCCGCTTTTCAGTAAATCACAACACCTCAGAAGTCTTCAATGCCATATTTAAGTCACACGTAATATTAAGGAATCAGTTCGAAGAAAAAATATGTGATTTTTTATAAAAATGACAGGTCATTACTTATTCCAAGATTGCTCTGAAAATTTGATTCCTTTACTTTGAAATTACATAGTAATAGATATAAAACTCAATCTCTTTGACTACAATTAACGCTCTTAAAGTTAGCCATGGAAACATGATCATGTCAAACACAATCTCCTTCAAGCAAATATAGTGCAAGTCATTATAGCCAATTAAGCGCTTATTTTCCAACTCGTTAAAGAAAGGAATAGGGAAGTTTAAATATGATTCTTCGCTATTCCAAAAGTACATTTGTTAGAGAACAAATTATAGTTAGATCGAGTTGTCATTCGGGAAAACAAAACACCTAAAAAAAATATAACATTCTTAGCTTTTCCACAAGCAGGACATAATATTAAACAACGCTACCTTCGTAAACTCAAAATAATCTACACAACACTCTATCATAAATTTAAAATTTTCAACAATTCACTCGTAATCGAATAAGTTCTCAATTCCAACAAATTACAACACAATGCTGAAACCAAACCAAACCGCTCTCATAATTATTATAAAATTTCGTATTTATGATATTCAAACTTGAATAAGGAAAATGCAACAGAGATAGAGTGTTCACCTTTTTTCAGGCAGCAAATGGGAACAACAGTTATCAGCAGACTTCCATCACCAAAATTTCAATTCAAATTTATCGGATTTAAGTTTTTGAATATGTTTCTTTGAGAATCTTTTGGGTTACGTAGGATTAGAAGCACGCATCTCCCGAATCCTCAATTTTTCACCCAAGAAATCCCCTTCTTCCCTCTATCTCTTGTATTTATAGGGGATTTTCGAAATCGTGTTTAGGGGGAAACGAGTAAGAAATAAAGGATTCAAACACGAAATAATCATGACCATCCGCGTGCGTACGAAATCAAATATGATCAAAAAACTTTGAGCGAAATCTAGATTAGCCCGTTGGGGATGAGCTTCCGTTGTTGATTTGTTCGTTGGTGTGGGGTCGCTGTTGTTGTTGAAAGTTGTTGGAACAGATCATTTTTTTTGGGTTACTAGGTTCGTGGGTTGATGTTGTACGCTGTTTTAGCGTTTGTTTGTTGTTAGGGTCACTGTTTAGGAAAAAGAAAGGGGGAATTGAGGTGTTGGGCTGGGTCTCATGGGCGGACCTATGTATAATTTTTGGGAGCTCCAGCACCCAATAAACTCGACACAGAATAGGTATAATTACATTAAAAATATATAAAAATGGAAATAAATTATATAAAAGCACTCACTAAACAAGAAGTTGGTTAGGTGCACTGGCATTTAAGTTATCTTTAAGGCTCTCCATTGGTAGGTGTGCTCGGATTCAAACTTGGCTGAGATAATTTTTTATTTTTTTCCTGTAGTAAGTACCCACATTTCTTAAATCTTGGATCCGCCACTAGGCTGAGTGTAAGGGAAAGAGAAGTTGGGTTGCTGCTATGTCATGGGATGGTGAGGTTTTATGTTGGCTGGTTGGGCTGATCTTGTTGTTAGTCAGCCGGAAACAGAAAAGGTGGTTTGGGCTAGTTTAATTAAATTAGGAATGGGTATCCCAATTTTAAAATTGTAACCACTTTATATTAATAAGAGAAAATGGTCAAATACCCCCCCCCCCCAAACCTTTACCCCAAATCTCAACTACATACTTATACTTTGAGAAGGTCCTATGATCCCCCTGAACTATTTTAAAATGAAATTATTACCCCTTCAACGCTGACATGGCAAGAGAGTGTTTCATTCTCTTTAAAGAGAGTGAAAACGAATATATTTTATTAAAAAATTATTTTTAATATTTCTTTAAGTAAATATATATAATTTTAATTATTATTTTTCTTTCTTCTACTTCTTCTTCTTCATTTCTTTTTTCTTCCATTCTTCTTCTTCTTCTCCAATTCTTCTTCTTCTTCAATGGCATCCAAGAATCCATCAATGACAATTAAATTCTTCTATGACATCCAAGAACTCATCAATGGCAATTAATATTTTTTTTCTTCTTCAGTTCTTCTTCAATGGCATCCAAGAACCCATCAATGACAATTAATTTTTTTTTCTTCCTCTTCTTCTTCAATGGCATCCAAGAACTCAAATTACGTGAGAATGTTGAATCAATTCAGATTGGAAAATAAAGTCATCGGAATTTTAAATTTTTTGGCCCATCACTGTCGCGACGCCATTTTATAAAAATTAAATATTTTTTGGATATTAATTGTTGATTTGATTTTGATAAGATTGCATATCGTGTGAATTTCATATGATTCATTATGCCATTGAAGAAGAAGAATAGAAGAAGAAGAAGAAGATGATGACCTGGCATGATGTGGAATTAATTTCTTATAGTAAAAAAATGATATATGACGTGGAATTACGTGACATGACACGTGGCAGCGCGTGTAGACCACAAATCAAAATAAAATATGTGTATGAGTTTTTAGAGGGGTATATATTCCACTTTAAAATAGTTCAGGGGGTAATAATTTCATTTTAAAATAGTTCAGGGGGGTCATAGGACCCTCTTAAAGTATAAATGTGTAGTTGAAATTTGGGGTAAAGGTTGGGGGGTATTTGACCATTTTCTCTATTAATAAAAATGGTCACAATTGAATTAATTGGACAAAATTGAGATGAAATTAACTTCTAATTAAGTTAGTGAGTTTCTCAAATTCAATAATTTCAAAATGAATATTAAATAAAACACAATTTTTTTCAATAATAATAATAATAATAATAATAAATAAAAATTAAGAAACTAATTATGTCATCAATTTCTTATTTTCAATCTATCTCGAGAAAAGTAGAATATTTGCAATTTAATCAAACTTTTCACTCTGAATAAATTTCAAAGTATTTTTTTAACTGATAATTATATAATCATGCATACTTAAACGCTAAAATATATTAATTTCACCTAAATTCAAAAGGTAGGGTTGAAATTTATTTCAAAATAACTAAAATAAATATTTTAGAACTATTTAAAATTGAGAAATTAAAAAACTAATTTGGAATGTGGAGGGCAAAAATTAGGTGTCACCCTCCATTTGGTTAGGGTGGATGCAAGTAACTCTAGACAAAAGGAGTTTGGCGTTCCTAATTTTGTCCAAACACAAATTCGTCTCTCAGATGAGATTGGTTTTCACACAAGTTTTGGGAGCTATGGCCGGACCTCAACATTAGGTTTCCTACATATCTCAGGTCACATGAGAATTCAGGCTACTTGTAGTTCATAAAGCTTGATTTTAAAGCATATTTTCAATAAATTCACAAGTTATTCTGAGTTTTGAATTTTGATGAAACTGAAAAGTTGTGGAATAAGAGAATTGGGGCACAGTTGGAACGCAGTCGAGTTTTCTACATAGAGCTCAGCCTACATATCTCAATAATTAGGAAATCAGACTGTTTATAGTTCGACTCGAATGGTAGAAAAGATAATCTTTTGTGTTAGACGATCTTTAGTTCGGGATGAGTGATAAGTTATCTGAGCTTATGAAAAAGAGGCTTGTAACCTCTTAACCATGCATGTGGGACTCTTCACATCCATGAAAAGAATTTACCTGGACATTTTCCAAAACTCTGAGTGCGTTATCACTCTGGTTTGAAGGAAAGAGAAGGTTACTTCCAGTATAAGTTTAGAAGTATTCTGAAAGTGAAACTGAAACCAGAATATCTCAAAATATCCCACATGACTTGTAAAAGGAGTGTGGTTTGATGATGGTGGAAGTCGTCTTTTAGCTCACGTTCAAGGAGTTTGATATTCCTTTTTGGACTATGTCCAAGTTCTCTGCTAAGAAAACATTTCACGTTGTGTTGCATCCTTTCAAAATTCGTCCACACTTGTGGTTTTGAATTGAGAATTTCATCCTTTCGGATGCTCTCGATAACATCTTAAACAAAATAGTTAGTTTCAAATATAGTATTACCCAAACATAAATTGGTGCAAACTTGTTTGACCACGCCATGCTGAGATAGTCGAACCTGTTTTGAAAATATTATGTCACTTTAAACAGGGTGACAACCCAACATGCACAACAAGATCGCCTTTTCTTGCTGCCATGGGGTTGACCCCTTTGGATCACTAAGTAAAATCTTGACTCACACATACCGCGGTGTGTTGTTGTCAATTGATTAAAAACTGAGAAACTGTTATATTGTTGAGCCTAGGAGGGAGATTTCTATGATAAGCAAGAGCCCCCACTCCTAACCAATCATACCACCAAAAACTGCAGGTACCAGACTTTAGAGACCCATCTACCTGAAGTAGAGCTTTCTTTGTCCAGTAAAAATAAATGATTTATCTTGAATGTAATATGCCACTTTGAAAAGAGTGATGATCCAATGTGTATCGTTGAAGGGCGGACGACCCATTTAAAATATAATATGCCACTCTGAATGACGTGATGGTTCAACGTGTCTTATTGAAAGGTGGATGACCTATCTTGAATATAACATGCCACTTTGAATGAAGTAACGATCCAAAATATCTCATTGAAGGGCAGACGACCCATATTGAATGTAACATGTCACTTGAATGGGATGACGACCCAATGTGTCTTATTAAAAAGTGGACGACCTATCTTGAATGTAATGTGTCACTTTGAACGGAGCAACGATCCAACGTGTCTCATTGAAAGAATGACGACCTCTCTTGAATGTAATATGCCACTTGAACGGGGATGAAGACCCAATTGTCCCATTAAAAGGAAGGCGACCAATATTGAATATAATTTGTCACTTTGAATGGGTTAACGATCCAATGTATCCCATTGAAAGGTAGGCAACCAATATTAAATATAACATGTCACTTTGAACGGGGTGATGACCCAAATATATTATCTTAAAGGATGAAAACCCAAATATAAGATGTGTTCTTTTGAAAGGGTGGATGACCCAAATAAGATGTGTTCGTTGAACTGCATCCTTTGAATCAGGAGTTCTTTGAAGGATTTGTGCATGTCCTGAGCTTCTGGTTTGAATCCTCGAACTTCGAGAGGATACTTTTCATTTTTCTGAGGTTGTCTTGCATAACATCACCTGTATAACTCAAACAACACTTATTAATAACACAACAATTTATTATAACTAAGTTAAGAGTGTAACAAAATATGGAGTTTAAAGATAAAAGAAGTTTTTTGACTCATGATGATTTAGAGATTATAGTTTGGATAATATCTCCACATCTCCATCGTTATGCCCCATCATTTTCCTATAAAATCAGAGAAGGTGTTAGAGATCATGACGAAATAATAGAAACATAAATCAGGAGGAAAAATGGAGGAGAAAAGTTGTTTGTATTATTATGGAAAGATCACAGTGGATCTGATAATACCTGGTGTCATGCTAAACGTTGTCAACTTTGTGACTTCACTATTTCTACATCCAAAGAAAAATTCTTAGTTTTGAGAGACTGACTGTGTTAGTATTGTCTTGCTCTCATGATGCACCTTTTTGATCATTGATTTGCAAATTTTTCTGATCTTGAAGTACGACTTTTATGGAATTTTTGAGGATCTTCCTCAAAAATTCTGCCCCGGTCTATAACATATAACTCCTGAACTTTCTTATAACTTGAATCATTTATGAGTATGAAATTTTTGAGATCTTTGCAAAAATTCTGCCCTAGTATAAAAATGCAAAGTGCTTGAGTTGTTTCTAACGTAGAGTACTTTAAGCATAGAGAACTTTAAAAATTATGCCCCGATTTCAACAATATTTGAACTTTAACTTTGTAGAAAATGTCACGTTTTGAGAAATTTTTGAGACTTTCTCAAAATTTTCTATCCCAGTTGCATGCTTCAATGTCATATTCATTTATCTTTTGAAAGGATCCTCCGAGATTTTCTCAAAAAAAAATTCCCATAATTTATATGAAAATCTTACGAAAAATATGATCGAGTTAGTGTAGCACCTACGTATTCCATTGAGTTAGGAAAGGTAGTTTCAACATAAAATGAAAAGATAATTCTTTTAAGGGATTGAACGAAGCCGACATAGGCCACCTACGTATCCCATTCTTGAGAATTCAGGTCAAATTTAGTTCATACATACAATGAAAGGATAAGTTTTCTAAGGGATTGACCAAAGCCGACATAGGCCGCCTCCGTATCCATTCTTGGGAATTCAGGTCAAACGTAGTTCGTAAAAAATAAAAGGGACATTTGATATTTTTTTATAATGTGGCCGAAGCCAATACAGGCCGCCTACGTATTCCACAAGGAAAATTAGGTCGAACGTAGTTCATTACAACTAAAAGGGTGCAATTATGAGAAAATCTAATCATAAAGTGCGATTACAAGAAAATAAAGTGACAGAATACAATTACAAGGAAATAACATGGGAAAGTACGATTACAAGGAAAGAAAATGCTAACTTCCAAATTCAGGATAGAAGGACGCCTAAAGTGCGCCTTTTGAGGAAAATTCATGCTTCTTTTTATTGATGATTCCAATGACTACTTTTTGTGATTGGGCAATGGATTGTTGTTAACATTAGCTGGAGCTTCTTCAAGCATTATCACCTTGTTGTCAATCAAATCCTGAATTGTGTGCTTGAGAGTGATATATTTCTCTGTATCATGTCCCACAACTCCAGAGTGGTAGGCACATCGCTTGTTTGGATCATACCAACTAGCAGAAGTGTTCATAGGCTTTTTTTCCATTGGATGAAGTAGTTTTGCTTCTTTCAACCTTTCAAAATACTGGGTGAGAGACTCTGCCAACGGCGTGATAATTCTGGGAGGTTTTCATTCATGATTTGTACGAGGAGCATTATTTTGATAGTTTTGTAGTGGAGGTTGATCATGATATGTCTGTTGTGTATTGAAGACTGGATAGTGACCATATCGAGCATTGGGTTGATATCGAAGAGGTTGCTTGTAGTTGAAGGTCTTGAGTCATCACTCCCGTTACTTCCTTCTCTTTTTTCTTTACAATTCCAAAAGAGCCAATCTGGGAGCCCTTAGTTGACTGCAGCTCTGTCAAATTTATTATTCTTCCTGTCTTGAGGCCATCCTCAATCATTTCTCCAGTCTTGACAATTTCAATAAATATGTTTTTTGCCATTATTTTCATGCGATCAAAATATTCTAGATTTATTGCATGGATGAAGTAACTAATCATTTCAGCTTCTTCCATAGGGGGATGTACCCTGGTTGTTTCTTCTCTCCAACATATGGCATATTCACAAAAATTCTCATTTGATCTCTGTCTTAGCTTTATGATAGAGATCCTACCAAGAATGATATTGATATAAAACTTGTTGTGATCTACAAAAGCACTTGTCAAGTCATCCTAAGTGCGCCACTTAGTCACATCTTGCTTAGCATACAATTCTAGAGCCTTTCTACTCAAATTTTGACTAAATAGCTTGACCTGTATTCCTTCATTTTTGCCCATGCCAATTAGTTTTTCACAATAAGTCTTCAAATGAAAGAAGGGATTTCTGGACCCGTCAAACTTTTTAAACTATGGGATCTTATAACCAGAAGGCAACTTAATCTTGGGGAATGGACACAACTCTTCATTTACACTTTGGTTATTCCCAATCCCCCGAAGACTCCTCATTGCATCTTCCAAGGATTTAAGATTTTTGTTCACTGTCTCATCAGTGTATATTCGTGGATCATTCTATGTTTCAACATAATGATTAACATCTAAGAGGTATAACCCTTGAGTTTGTGTTACCAGTGGAGAGGTAGCATAGGTGTACACTGGCAGAGCATGGTGTGGCAAGGGTATGTTCTGAACCTTTGGACAATCAAATGTGTACACAAAAAGGGCATTGTGAGAGACATGAGCAAAATGACCTTTTGTTGAGCATGGGGAGGCAAAGTTATTTTTGGAGTAGTCTGAGAACATCCTCTTCTTTGCATCACCATGAGCCTTAGCTCGGCAATTTGTTGCTCCAAACCAGCAACGAGCTCTGAAGTTATTTCCATTCTTATCAAGGTACCCGGGTCCATTGCCATAGAAAAGGTAGAAACTGACTCAGATAAACTATTTGTGTTAATCAAACTAGGATCCATAGTTGAACGAGCCCTTTTGTTAGCCCAAGCAAGAGTTGATGACTCTATAGTTGCCTTCTTGAACTTAGACCGTGTGAAATACTGATGTTCTGTCAGCGATTACTTTGCCTTTGTGAAGCGCACAAGTTTTGAATACCAATACAAATCTGCCTCTCTCTAAAAGAAAAGAAAAACACTCAAAAAATAAAAAGTTAGTTCATGATCGTGATGATTGACCAAAGTAATATACGAAACAAATGACATATATTTGATTTGAAACAGATTAAGTCCAGAATTTGAAAAATAGGACACTTGAGAAAGTGGCCGAATGATTAGAACTTTAATCATTTGACGGATCTTGAATTTGATAGGAAAAATAGAACTTCGAACATGATGAACTAAGAGATTTGAAGAATCAAATATTAATAAATAAACATCCTAAAAAGGCTTATTTGAAAAGCTTTGAAGACATCATAGTCTTTCATTAACAGAATAACGGGATAACCCTGACTACAATCAAATACGAAAAAAATGACTTTAAGGGCAACGTTATCAATGTGAATTGGATAATAACCTAAAGAAATTCTGTACAAAATTGGGTAAATTGAAAGGAATTCTACCAACAAACTTCTAAAGGTATTTTGGAAAGTTCAAATTTTGAGTCTTATATGCCTATTAACGCTCTAAGACTTCAAAATAGAAATAATGAACTAGTCGTGTTTCAAGCCAAGCGTATGTTCTTTAAATACACAGATAAGCAAACATATACAAGGCAAAACAGTAAAACATTTTAGCACATAAACAATTACTACGCATCCTAGCATCATGGGCCTTTCAAGCCAAAGGTAAGCCTGAAGTTAAATATCTATTGAAATTCTGATAAATTGATTCAAGCTTTAATTAATGACATTACTCGATTTTGGAGTTAGATTTCCAAACTCAATTTGGTCAAATTTTGACTTGAATTAATTTATCATTATCTCTACACATAATACGAGGATCGTCATTGGGTCATGAACCCATTTTACATAAAGCTGTTTTCTAAATTCGTGGAATGTCACCTTGGGTCAAACCACCTAAGGTTTATGCATGCATGGGCTATATTCGGGGAAGCTCTATCTTAAGTTCTTCTAAGATTTGGCTTGCTAGACACAAGGTTCCCGAGTCGACAACTTTAGTGAGAAGGCTACGCGGTCACACAAAAAAAATCCGACACACCGCGCATACACCAACTCTCCTAAAATTTAGAATTTGAAAGAAATTTGTGGATACGTGAAACACACCTCACGTGTACGTGTGATTGTGTCAATTTTTCCGAATAGAAGAAATATGAACGGAATGACAGTTTGTATGAAATTTAAAAAAATAAACAAGTAATAATTAGTCACAACAAATTAAAAAATTTCTTTTGATTAGAACCTAGATAATTCCCCAGCAGAGTCGTTATTTCTGTTTTATCTCTTTCGGATTTTTATTTAGTGAGAAAATAGTTTTGACCATCTTAAGACTATTTCAAAAGATTTCAAAAAATTTTAAAATTTTTAAGAAATTCATAAAATCGCCACTTAATATTTATAGAAAAACAATCAAGAAAAAAAAAACTTAAAAGAGTTTGAAAGGTTAAAAAACAGAAATAAACCTTTAAAACTTGAGATTCTGGGTAAGAGTTCAATTAATACTCTAAGAAGGTTTTTAAGGTATTTAGGAGCGTCAGTTTAAAATGGTGTAGAAAAAAGAACTAATTTGACTAATTAAAGTGACTAATTTTGCAAAGACTTTTATAGAAGATATTAAAATTATTTATTTAAACATTTAAATAAGACATTCATTTATTCTAAAGAGAAACATTCTACTTGAATTAAGCTAAGTTGTAATTTTTCGAACTTAAAAGGATAATGGATTTTTGATTTCTTTAAACGGAAGAAGACTATGGAATTATTTTCATATTATTAATTATTACAAAAAAGTCAATTATGTTATAGAAAATTCTTTTGAAAGAAAAGCTAAGCGAGTGCTAAATTAAAAGTGCTTATTAATTACGAAAAGTTAAAATTTACAAGAAAAGTTATTTTCTTGAATTTAAGGAAAGTTACTTTAATATAAATGACCATTAGTTATATGAATTTAACAAATACCATTTTGAAATAAAGCACTTAGCTTTTAAAGACTTGCTAACGAAAATCGAAGAAGCGGATTTAAACTATTTTTAGACAAAATAAATTAGGTTAAAAAATTATGAATTAAATAAAATAAAACTAAGATAGAACAAAATGACAACGTATTAGGGGATTTGCCTAGATTAAATGATTAACATATTAGTTAACACAAATAAACAATACAAGTTACAAAAATAATAGGAAAAAATACATAAAGTAGCATACTTAAATATTAAATTATAAAAAACAACAACACTTTTATCAAATTACATTGTGTAGCATATATATTTGTATTTTTGTAGCAACATTTTGCAAAAATACAAGATACATATTGATCATAAGAGCAGTAAAAATCATATGTATTTGTATTTTTGTCGCAACAGTTTGCAAAAATATAAAATACAACTTGTTATATTATGTATTTATGAAACTGTTGCTATAAAAATCATAATTAAGGGAATAAGTATGCTATTTCTGAATTTTGACCAAAATAATATAAGGATTAAAATTGGGCCTGTAGTTAGCCCATCAAGAAAAGCTGCCCATTTTTGGGCTTGAAGTTATGAACTTTAGTCCATTTTCCTGGATTGTATACCATAGGTATACCAGCTGCAAATTTCTTCACGTTTTACTGTATATAATTGCATATACAATGTATATCTGCCTTCTTTAACCGTTTTTAGGTACCAAGTATATCAGCCACTTTTGGCCTGTAAGGCTTGTGTATATGGCGTATATCAGTGTATACCAGCCTCTGGACAGATTTTGAGGGAGTTTTTTGACTCGAGTAAAGATGGTTTTGATCCAGAGGAAATGCAGGGGCGATGGAGTCCAGTTCGACTCACCAAGAAGCACATAAACAAGAAAGAAAAACAAAAATTAGTAGCTATTCAAGAGCTCTTAACACATAACTAGAAAAAAAAAAGGAGAAATACATATAACCATTTACTCAATGATGTGATGAATGAAAAAGCATACCATAAAAAATTCGTCAAAGTTATTTTGCTAAGTAATTCATATACCATGGATAAATTAACCAACTAAAATAGGAAGAAAATAAATATTAGTAAAAATTAAACAATTAAGTCCAAGCCTCCCATGAGAAAAACCATAAATAACTTAAGGCCATAACATAGTTCATGTATATATCAAACAACATTAATTTATACCAAACTCACTACCATAAGCTTGAAAAAAATAATTCGCAGATCATCAATTTCAAAACCACGTAATTTGGCAGTAAGCAACCTGTGGCGGTAGGTTAAAATATATTAATGGTGTAAAACTAATAAATGCAAGGTAAATCATTTTCTCAATGAAACTTGGAAGGTTACTATATAGGAGAATAAGTTAAGAGTATATGCATTGACAGTAGTTCCGTTCTTTTATGTTAAATTAATGTATGACAATGAGAATTTTTCATTATAAAATTTGATATGGTAATTTAGTAATCTACAATGAGTTAAACACAAAAAATATCCACTTTCCAGTAAATCACAACACCTCAGAAGTCTTCAATGCCATATTCAAGTCACACGTAAGATCAGGGAATCAGTTCGGAGAAAAAATACGTGATTTTTTATAAAAATGACAGCTCATTACTTATTCAAAGATTGCTCAAAAAATTTGATTCCTTTACTTTGAAATTACTTAGTAATAGATATAAAACTCAATCTCTTTGACTACAATTCACACTCTTAAAGTTAGACATGGAAACATGATCATGTCAAACACAATCTCCTTCAAGAAAATATAGTGCAGGTCATTATAGCCAATCAAACTCTCATTTTCCAACTCGTTTAAAGAAAGGATTAGGGAAGTTTAAACATGATTCTTCGCTATTCCAAAAGTACATTTGTTAGAGAACAAAATATAGTTAGATCGAGTTGTAATTCGGAAAAATAAAACACCCCAAAAAAAATAATAATAACATTCTTAGATTTTCCACAAGTAGGACATAATATTAAACGATTCTACTTCGTAAACTAAAAATAATCCACACAACACTCAATCAAACAATCAAAAATTTAAACTTTTCAACAATTCACACGTAATCGAATAAGCTCTCGATTCCAACAAATTAAAACACAATGATGAAACCAAACCAAAACACTCTCATAATTATTACAAAATTTCATATTTACGATATTCAAACGTGAATAAGGAAAATGCAACAGAGATGGAGTATTCACCTTTTTTCGGGCAGCGAATGGGAATAACGAGTTGACTATAGACTTCCACCACCTAATTTATCGGAATTGAGTTTTTGAGTATGTTCCTTCGGGAATCTTTTGGGTTATGTAGGATTAGAAGCACGTGCCTCCCGAATCCTCTATTTCCCCCAAGAAATCCCCTTCTTCCCTCTATCTCTCAATAGGTATTTATAGGGGATTTTCAGAATAGTGTTTAGGGGGGAAACGAGTTAGAAATAAAGGATTCAAATACGAAATAATCATGACCATCCGCGTGCATACGAAATCAAATACGATTGAACGGTTATGAGCGAAATCCGGATTAGCCCATTGGGGATGAGCTGTCGTTGTTGATTTGTTCGTTGGTGTGGGGTCGCTGTTGTTGTAGCTGTTGTCGTTGAAGTTGTTGAAACGGGTCGGTTTTTTTGGGTTACTGGGTTCACGGGTTGATGTTGTATGCTGTTTTAGCATTTGCTTGCTGTTAGGGTGATTGGTAAAAAGAAAGGGGGAATTGAGGTGTTGGGTTGGGTATAAGGGAAAGAGAAGTTGGGCTGCTGCTATGTTATGGGCTGGTAGGGTTTTATGTTGGCTGATTGGGCTGATCTTGTTGTTAGTCAGCCCAATTTTAGGAAATGGAAAGGGAAAAGGATATGGGCTAGCCATTTTTTAAAAAATGGCCCATAATTGAAAAGGTAGACAACTTAGGTCAGTCGGTCCAATTTAATACCCTATTTTATCTATTTGGCCCAATTGGACACATGCATTCTGTATACTCAATTGATGCACTTTTATAACAAATTGATACACTTTTATATTATATTGATACACTTTTTAAAAGAGAGAAAGGAAATTCTATGCAAGCATATGCAGTCCCTATACCCAATTGATGTATACCACATTAATACACTTTTATTCTACGTTGATACACTTGCAGTATCCATATACTGAATTGATACTCTCTTATACTAGATTGATACATTTTTCGAATGCATGTAAAAACTATATAGAGTCGTATAAAATATGCATCTAAATAATAATTGTAATTAAAAATTGTATAGAATATGTATAAAAATGTTATAATTATTATATAGAATATGTATATGTATAGAAACTGTATCATTATCCTTAACAATTGTATTATATTAAAAGTATATGATATTGTATTTTATTTTATAAATAAGTAAAACTAAACAAAACAATTAGTATATTATTTTAATAATATTGGTGAATGCGAAATAAACTCTTTGTCGTATTTCTACTTCGATAGAGAAAATCTAGAAGTTATGCTGCTGCATTGAAATCATGGACCTACTGATTTTGCAAAAAGAAAATAATATTGAAAAATTATTTTGTACCTCAAAAAAGAAGGGAAATAAACAATTGTTATGTGTTTTCAATTTTGAGAATTAGTAACCTAGAAGGTTGTTCTTTTTTGTTTTAATATTTGGTCAGAAACCAATAAGGAAGTGCCTTTGACTAATGATGTCTACTCACACATGCCACTCCCCATGCACACCAAATGGCCATTCGGTTAGAATTAGTTTCGCTGAGTGGCTATTTACCGGGGTTAAGAATTTAGGTGCTAGTTTTATAGAATTATTTTAGTTTTAGGTGTTATTTTTGTCCTTTACCTAAATGGAAAAGGAGGTTTGGGCTAGTTTAATTAAATTAGGAATGGATATCCCAATTTTGAAATGGGGAAAGGACATGGGGTAACCATTTTTCAAAAAAAATAACTACAATTTGAAAAGGTGGACAATTGTAGCCAGTCGGCTATTTTTAATTCCCTTTTTTAACCATTTGTCCCAATTGGGCACCTGCAGTCTCTATACTCAATTGATACACTTTTATACCAAATTGATACACTTTTGTATTAAATTGATACACTTTTTAAAAAAGACAAAGGAAGTTCTATGCAAGCAAATGCAGTTCCTATACCCAAATGACACTTTTTTATACCACATTAATACACTTTTATACTAAATTGATACACTTTTATACTACATTGATATACTTTGATACCGCAGTGATACACTTTTATATTAGATTGATACACTTTAATACCACGTTCATACAGTATATATCTATAGTATATTAAAAGTATGAATACCTTTAGAAAAGTGATTTGACCTTTTCTCCCTTTATTAAAATACTTCGCTTTAGACTAAATTGTCTTTTCACCTTTTGATACAAGTCAAATGGCCACCTTAATTTTTGAAGACATGATTGGAGGTCATCATTTAAAGGCTCAAGACTTGGTCACCCCAAGGGCACAAGAATATGCAAGGAAGACCTATTTTGAGCACAAGCAAGGCCGTGTGTGGAAGATTGCTTAGAGCATCGAAGACTTGAGGACTTAAGGTTTTGGACAACACTTAATGGGTCATGATTTGATCATCTTCATTAAGGGTATTTTGGTCACTTCATTGGGTCCAAATGCACTCCATGGCCACCCCACCCTTTGAGGGCATTGTTGTTATTTTGCCTTGTCTTGTAATAGAATATAAATAGAACATTTTAGGTCTTTTTCTCATTAGTTGTTCATTGATGTAAGACTTAAAACATGAAACACCTTTAGTTGTAGGGCTTGGAATAGCCACCACACCAAAATGAGGGCAACAAGTGTGGATATCACTTGTGTTGCAATGTTGTCTTGAGATGTTGGTATTTAGAGGAGGTAAAGTTCCTCTTGTGTCAACATAGGAGCTAGGTTAACCGTTGTGTGTAGTGTTAAGGGTCCAAGATTACCATATTCTTGGATTCTTAAGATTATACCAACCAAAGTTTAACTATATATCCATTTTGTTTATGTTGTAATCGTTTGTTTGTGTTCTTGTTATTCAAATCCATGACTTGTTGTTCTTGTTCCATTGTTGTTGTTCTTCATCTTGTTTTTGTTAACATAGTTTGTTGTTAGCTGTTTTTAGGTGATAAACACATCAATACATTGTGTTCTTGTTGTTGTTTGTTGAATCTGAGTGTAGTCTTCAAAAGGGTCCTCGGATCTTTGATCTTATGGACTGATTTTGAAATGCGTTTCGTGTTGTCCTTGTAATTCTTGTATCTCCTTTTTTTATCAATTAAATATCTCAAAAATAAATAATTTCAACTTGACTTTTCCCAGCTTCTTCTCCTATTTGATTTGTGAGACAAATTTTTCATGCTATGACTTTCCTTATAACAATAATAGACTGATTATTTAAGGAAAAATAATTTAAAATAATAATTAAATTTCAATGAAAATTAAACTTAGAAATCCAAAATTTTAAAAAGACTACATCAATTTTTTTTTAAAAAAATATTTTCTACATTCTAATAAGTTTCAAAAAGAAATTTTCCCAAAGTTCTTCTCCTATTTGATTTGTGAGACAAATTTTCCATGCTATGACTTTCCTTATAACAATAATAGACTGATTATTTAAGGAAAAAATAATTTAAAATAATAATTAAATTTCAATGAAAATTAAACTTAGAAATCCAAAATTTTAAAAAGACTACATCAATTATTTTTTAAAAATATTTTCTATATTCTAATAAGTTTCAAAACGAAAATTTCCCAAAGTTCTAATGAACTACCGTCCTTTTAATTTTTATTAGTTTTTATTTTTGGAAAATTTAATTTATCTACATCTATATATACATATGCATATACATATACAATATATTAAAGCTGTGAACACCCTTAAAAAGTGATTCAAACTTTTTGTCCTTTATTAAAAGTTTATGCTTTATACAAAATCGTCATTAAATTCATATAATATTTAAAACTAAAAAAATCTTAAAATACATAGTAAGAGGAGACTATGTTTTAAAACTTAATGAGCCTTAGAATATATAATAAGAGAAGAATATATGGTAAAGAGTTATTAGAATAATTATCAATTAAGAGGAATCCTTAAAAAATGGCAAGTAAGACTTACTTTATTTTTTGATCAACTAAAACTCCTATATTTTTGAAAAAACAAAGAATTTGTCGTGAAAAGTGAAAACAACCATATATGGTAAACTTGAAAATCAATAACCCAATGCATATTTTTGGAAAAATAAAGATTGTCGTGAAAACTGAAAAGTGAAAACTATAATAAATAATTTCATTGATATTTTACTTTCCGCAATAGAAAAATAAAAAAAAGTCATATTTAGGTAACCTTTTCTTGAAGGAAAAGATTTTGAATTTCTATAAATTAAGACTTTCTTTTTTGTTTCTACAGTAATATAATAACATTCATAACGTAAATTTTAGTGGCAGAGATATTCTTATAACTACTTTTTCCATGAGTTCGAAGGAATCGTCTATTATAACAAAAGATTAGGTTTAATAGTATTATTTTGTTGTAGTTTCTATTTTGTGCTTAATTGAGGATTCTTTTTCTCTGCAATAATATAATAACATTCATAACATAAATTTTGGTAACAGAGATATTCATATAACTATTTTTTGATAAGCTCGGAAGTGTCATCTCTTATCACACAAGGTTAGGTTTAAATGTATAGTTCTAATATGTTGATTATCATATTATTTTATTGCAGTTTCTGTTCTGTTCAAGTCTGTATTGTAGATAATGAATGTTCAATGAAGCATGGGTATGTGTTGGATTCTTTTTTTTGCTTATCTGCTTGATCGTGATGTAGGGTCGACGACCTTTTCACCCAGCTTAATATTCACATTTTGTACAATCAATTCTTTATTTGTGCACTCTTTGTCGTTCTCCATTAGTCTTTTAAAGACCGAGAAAATAAATGTAGAAACAAACTTCCGATTATATATATCGACCATCAAACGAACATTTGGTACAATGTCCCAACCCATCCAATAGCCTTTATGTCATAGAAAAACTCATGACCGGAAATAAACCTTATGATTTGTTTTGATATTCAATAGAAATAATAAAAAAGAAAGTCCATGAGCTTTCCTTTATTGGAAATTACTGGTTTCTAAGTTTGAATATTTTGAAATTTATGTCCAATTTTTCTTTTCATTCAAAGTTGCTTATATGTGATAGTGAGCGTAGATCTTATGTTTTGGTGCTTTCATGTTTGATTGTTGAATGGTTTTTTGAAAAAATATTCCAGCCTTTTAAGGTGGAGATTTGTGCATGGTTATATATTTATACAATTAGATGAAAGTTCAGTCAGGCTTTGAATTTTTTTTTAAAGTTAGAATTTAATCGTATTGTTCTGACATCTTAATTATTGTATTATTTTGTTGTACTTTACAGGTGGTAGATGAATGATCGATCGGGCTTTGAATTTTTTTTGTACAAAAATTAGGTCCAATCATATTATTTTGTTGTAGTTTCTAATCTATTACTAGCTTTTATTTTTGTTATTATCTGTTACGTGATGTTCACGTCAAACGATCAAAATACTGATACTTCACGCATGTCTTGATACATAAAGTTGTCTATCTTTGATTTTCAAATTAATTGTTATTTTTTAATAAATTTTTTCTATATATTTTTTTAAATTAATTGACGACTTGACGTGAAGCACACGTGCAACGCACGTACACTTGACTATTACCATATAAATACACCTTTTACAGAGAAAATTTGTGCAAGCATATACAGTAATTCGTTATTCATGAATTTGTTAACTTCACCTAAAATTTTGTGAAAATTTGTGCAAGAATATACAATTTTTTTTAAATTCTGTCTCACTGTCCAAACATTCCTTAATTTTTTTCCTTCTACATTCTGTCTCAAAGTTGAATTTAGATTCTTTCTCAAGAAGTTTACACATTGGGTGAGATATCTTGGAAAAATCCTTGATAAAATATCGGTAGAACACGACATGACCAAGAAAACTCCAAATATCTTTGACAAAAATAGGAAGTGGAAGCTTGGAAATTACCTTAACCTTGGCTTGATTGACTTGAATGACCTTTCCTGATATCTTGTTTCCTAAGACAATGCCTTCTTTGACCATGAAATGGAATTTCTCCTAATTCAAGATAAGGTTTGTCTCCACGTACCTTGCTCAAATGTTTGAGGCATGATTCAAAAGAGTTCCCCACTACCGAGAAGTGTCCATAAACACTTCCATAGAGTCTTCAACCATGTCCGCAAATATTGACAACATGTAATGTTGGAAGGTTGTCGGGGCATTGCACAACTCAAAGGTCATCCATTTGAATGCAAATTCCCTATATGGACAAGTAAAAGGTGTCTTTTCTTGGTCTTCTAGGGTGATACAAATTTGATTATACCTCTAGTAACCATCTAAGAAACAATACCATTCTCTCCCGGTGAGACTATCTAGCATTTGATCCATGAAAGGCATCGAAAAATGGTCTTTCTCGATCCATGAGTTCAATTTTCAATAGTCCATGCACACCCTCCATCTAGTGACTGATTGAATAGGGATGAGATCATTCTTTTAATTTTCAACTACCGTGGTGCCACTCTTTTTAGGGACACATTGTACTGGGCTTACCCAAGTGCTATTGGATATAAGATATATCACTCCCGCATCAAGCCACATTATGATTTCTTTCTTTACCACCTATTCCATAGGTTGATTTAGCCTTCTTTGATGTTCCGCACTCGGTATATAATCTTGCTCAAGTTTAATTTTGTGAGAACAAAAGTCGCGAGCTATTCTAATTATATCCTCTATCGTCCAACCAATGGCCCAAATAGATTTTTGACCACCAACTTCAATTCATCTACTTAAGAGGAATAAAGGTCACTTACAATGATGATTGGTAATGTATCTCACTCCCCTAAGAATATGTGTTGGAGATAAGGTGGTAAGGGATTTAATTCAACCTTTGGAGGCTCAAAGATAGATGGTTTTACAGGTGGGCTCTCCCAGTTTTTTAGATCAAGGTCAAAATTCACCGGGTTATTGGTGTGAAATCCAAGCCCCATTAAAGATGCAACCACCTCATCGTACTCTTGCACTTCATCCCTTTCACAATTCCATAGCACTCTTACCAAGGGATCATCCAACAAGCTCATATCAACTTGGTTGGTCACTTTCGTACTAATAATATTAATTACTGAGATAAATTTTAAGTCCATCGGTTATTTCATGAATTTGCATACATTAAAGGATAGATCATCATCATTCAATCGAAATCTCATGTCACCGGATTCCACATCCACCAAAGCCTTTTCGATAGATAAAAATGGTCTCCTAAGGATAATAGGGACTTCAACATTCATCGCACAGTCTAAAATAGCAAAGTCAGCCAAAAAGATAAACCAGTCTTCTTTTACTAGTACATTATAGAGAACATTCACTGGATTTTTGATAGATTGATCGTCCATAAGCAACTTTATTTTGGTGGGTTTTGGCTTCCCCAATCCAAGCTTGTGGAATATGGCATAAGGTATTAAGTTTATACTTGCTCCAAGATCATACAATGGTTTTGTCAATTTAAACAAGCCAATGGTGCATAGAATTATAAAAGCACCGGGGTCTCTCTTCTTTTCCACATAGGTGCTTGTCATGAGCACTACAATGATGTGTTACTTCTATTGTTTCATCCTCCACAAATTGCTTTTTATATACCAAATCCTTTATAAATTTAGCATACCTCGACATGTCTTGCAAGGCCTCAATAAGAGAAATATTGATAGATGGGGTACTAAATTTATCGAAGAACTTATTAAGTTTTACATGCTCTCCCTTTCTCAAGGACCATTTGGGGAAAGGAGGATGAATGGGTTTCGATAGCATAGGGATGATTTGACAATCATTAACTATTGTATTTCCCATCACAAGTTCACTTATATTTGGCTCTTCATCATTGGACCTTTTACTCTTTGATTTTGTTTCCTCCCTATTTTGCCTTTCTTCACTTTTTCTTTCCATAAAATGCATTGATATTTGGCTGACTTTTGCCTATAGATCATAGAGAAATCACTTCACATCTCATTTACCATTTCTCTAGTCCTCTCAACACTACTCAAGATCTGAGCTAACGTATCTCTATTGATTTCCTTTTTTCTTTCACATTGTGGCAATATTAGACATCCCAGTTCAGACCTTGATTTTTGTCTTATCTTTGAGGGATAATATGGAAATCATCTGAGCTCTTAGGGACTACATACAAAGTGCCATCATTTGTTTCTCCCTCCGAACCTTTACATAGTTCAACTTCTCTTACACTTATCACACCTTTCAACCGGGTCAACTACCATATGATCGATAAGGAGTTTGAGATATGACATCACTTTGACCATATTTGCCTCTTTCTCTCCCCCTTCTCCTTTTTCATATTGGCACACAAAGGATAATGAGGGATCCCCCACAGCCACCTCGGCATTCTTTATTTCCCAACACCTATATAACATTGCCACTTGATCCAGTACTTTTGACACAACTTCATAAGCCGTGTTAACGAATAATCCACCGGTTGCATTGTCCACTATGGACTTATTTAGTTGATCCAATGCCCTTTAAAAGATTTGGAGAAGCATCTTATTTTGTATCTCATGGTTGGGGCATTTTAAGAGGGCCTCCTTGAATCATCCTTAAGCATCATACCATGATTCTTCATGGTATTGGCTAAAATTAACAATCTCGTCCAGAAATTTCAACATCCTAGAAGGTAAGAAGTATTGACTTAAGAAGACCTCTATAAGATTTGTCTATGAAGTAATAGACTCGGTGTGCAACGATCTTAGCCATAGCACCAGTTTTCCCAAATGAGAGAATGGGAAATGACATAACGTGATAAACTTTGGGATATATGTGCTACATTGAAAAGAGCACAAATTTCCATGAAACCCTTCAAGTGTGCATTCGGGTCCTCATGGGATTCACCCTCAAAATGTCCCTTTAAGTGGAACAATTGCATCATTACACTTGTGATATAGAATACTTCATGCTTCTCGGTGGGGGGAATATGAATAACACTTTCATAATCTTCGGCACCAAGAAAATCTGAGTCCTCCCGACTCATGATTATGTGGAAATAAGAATGCTTACCTATTAAATAATAAGAAACAACAAAGAAATTAAGTCACACTCACCACGGGTTTACCCAAGTAAAAATAACACCGCACAACTAAAATCTATATTCCACTCCCTGACAACAACACCATTTTAACAATGCTCAACTCACTCCTATGTTTGAAGGGTGAGGCTATCGTTTTCAATAGCCCAACTTGCGTTGGTGTCGAATATGCAATGAGTGAAGTATAAATTTCAAATCCTATAGGTGTTCTAGTTACTAAAAGGTTACCCGAGGTGTAGACAAATACAACATATAAAATAACATGGGGGAGTTTAATTTGGATTTTTCTTGCAATAATCTTTGGTCAAATAACACACTATTATATTACTTTTGATTTAAATTCAAGGTTAGAGAGAATATTGGGATTATGCCTACCTAAAGGTAAAGAGTGTGTAGGTTGTTGATAGTTTAACATGAAATTTAGTATTTGAGTGAGAGATAGGCTAGGTCGAAAGTCTTTGTGGTTTGTATTTCAACAAAACCACAAGGATTTCACCCATTGACACTTCCGAGCAGCTATCAAGTGTGCAATTCATAGTCACTCAAAACCTCAGTCGGGCATCCCTAATTCTGGGATGATACCTTTGACATGATTTACATTTTACTCACACTTATTTCTAAAATTGTAAAGAGTACGAAACCATATGCTTAATTGTCCACCATTGACTTGTTCCCCTATATCCCTCTTTCAAGGATGTTACGAGTTCCCACAACTTTACCTTCATTCCTCTTTCAAGAATGGTAAAGGTTTTCTAGAGTTTGGGATTTTCAACCATCAAACCCATTTGGAGACTTGGGGTTTTCACCCACAAATTACAACTGTTAAATTCAAGCAATGGTTGAATTTATAATTAGCAAGTAAAAATGATGCAAACACATTAACACCTACACACAAATACACTTTAGTTCAACATAATCCCAAGATTAAAGAAATTAGCTACTCATGAGATAATGAAGAAGATTTATACCAAGTAATTCTTCCATGGCATCCATAATAATAAAAGGTAAAAATAATCTTTACTTCCACACTTCAACTTCACCAAATTTTTCTTGGAATAATTAGTACAATAAAGATGAAAAATATATTTACCCCCAAAATTCTAGGTCTTCTCTTCTCTCTAAAACCTTTCACTCTAATTTATTGCCTAATATTCTAGGAAAAGAATTTAGGTCTTCTATAGAAGTTTTGAATCAGCTATCCCAATTTTCCAAAATTCCCTTGCTCATTAATCCTGCTAGGCCGTGGTTGCAGAGCTTTGACTGCGATCGTGACTACCGCAGCTGTGGCTAGAGATGCATAATCATGATATGTTTCCCTTCTTGATGGACAACGATTGCATTTCTAAGACAACGATTGCGGTACCTGAAGCTATATCTGTTCTCTACTTAACTGACTGCGATCGCGGTCCGCAGACAGTGACTGCGGTAACTGAGGCCATGTATGCTCTGAGTCACAAGTTGTACTTTCTTGCTTCCTTTAGATCAACCTTTAGCTCCAATCCACATCTTTTAATCTTTCTGATTCTATACCTATAAAGTGTGGATATTAGTGCATTCCATGATAATTCTATCTTATTTACTCATTCAAAACATGGTAATATGCACGAATGTTAAGTGTAATTAGTATTAAACTCACCACTCATCACCTACCAAGCAATATATTATATGAATTTTTAGCATCGATCGCATGCATCAATGCATTTGATCAAAATTATCCATACGAATCCCGAACTTGTCAGATCCCATGGCCCTCTGGCCCCCTTATTTGAAGCATTAGATTATCAAATGGCTTTCGGTCAGTAGCGATGCCAAGTTCGTTCATTGTGTGGATAGGCAGGATGTTGACTCCATATCTCTCATCAATTAAGATTTTATTTATTTTCTTCCCTAAAACTTGACCCACCATGTACAAGGGATAGTTGCGTGGGGTTTCTCTAAGCAGAAGGCAATTATTTATAAATATGATTTTTGTATCACATATATGTGCCTCTTGGCTATGTGGCTCAGTAGACTTTTCAGAAGATGGATGAACTTCCATAGGTGGGTTTTGATGTTCCGGCTTTTGGCGGAATATTTTAGGCCTTTTTCTTTGGATAATTGTGTGTTTTCAAGCAACTACTATTGTATTTAACATCGAACTTTAGTGTTTTCAGGACAAAGACTGAGTATGAAGAATTAAAATATTTGGACAAAATAGGATTATTGCTGAAAAAAATAACCAACGATGACTTAGGAAATAGACAATCGACCTTGTGATGAATCGCCGACCTAAATCGTCACCCAAAAGCAGAAGGCAGTGCCACTGGACTAACCGAGATGGTCCAGGCAATGGAACATCGATCCTACGAGGAATCATTGGCCTAAACCGTTGCCAAGAAACAGAATGCAGTATCATTGGAAATCCCGCAATGGTCTAGGCGAAGGACCGTCATCCTGCAATGAACCATCGACCACCCCATCACCAAGAAATAAAATATGGTATCACTGGAGCTCAATCAATGGTCTTGGCAATGGACCATCGCCTCAGCGACAAACTATTGCCTGACCCTTCGAGCATGACGCGGCAATTCCAAGTTTAAATTTTAAAACCCCAATCCTGGAATTATAAAAATACTAAGTATTAGGTTTTATTTTGGTACTTTTGAGAGTAGTATCATACTTTCTCCTCTATTGAGAGCATTGTAACATTCTTCTTTGATATTTTGAAGCTAGATCTAGAGATTTGACTATCATTTCTATATTTCTCCATTAAAGATTAAGAAGAACAATATTGTAACTTTTGTAAATGCTCTCTTGAAGTTATTATGAATATCAATATATCTTTGATTTCTGATAAGGAGATGAGCGGATAATCTCCCATAACTAGGGTTATGGGAGCCTTGATGTAGAGAACTATTTGGGGTTGTGAATTCATCTGATTTCTAACGCCTATCTAAATTGCCTGAATCTCTCTTCACTATAACGACATCTCTTGGTTGCAAACTTGAGAAGTGATCCCACGAACACCACTTGTATGAACAAGTAAGTAGATATTGGGAAAAGAGATGATTAATATAAAATCCATAGATTTACCCTTTAGGTTAAGGGTTAATTCCCTAACGGGATCAACTCTCATAAGAATTTTATTGAATAATATATGAATCCTTTAAGTTCAAAAGAAGTAAAGGGTGAAATACCCATTATGTTGAGATACGTGGGTAATTCTTAGAATTCAATACTTCTTGCAATTGAATTTATAAGTTAGAAATCGAACGCAAATTAACAACCCTAACTGTTTGATCATCTTAGTGAGCATAAATCTAGTTAACTCATTCTTATTAAACTTATACTTTCATTAACTCTCATTAGATGGATCTCGGTGTGATACAAGAACGAAATAATAATATTAACACATTAAAACCCCCTTTACTCTTGAGCCTTAGATCAACAGTCCACTAAGAATTAACTTACTTAATTGCACAAGTATTCCCTGTGGGATTTGACCCCAACTTTTATTGGGTTCAATATTTGACAACGACTGCTTACACTTTTATAAGAAAGATGTAATTTGGGGATATCAAATTTTGGTACCATTGCCGGGGACTACGGTTGTCAATTAAGTTTGTGATTGTTAATTGATCTTTGGTCAAAGTTTTTCAAATTTTATTTTTTTGTTTGTTGTTTTTATTTACGCAGGTTAATTGTCTTGTATGCCATGTACATGGAGATTGGGAGAACCATTATTACCTATTCATATGAAACCTCAACTTATTAGTAGAATGGATGGTCAACAGGACCCAAAAAGAGTAACTGCTCAGTAGGAAGAAGCTAGACTAGCTGCCTTGGCAGCTGTACAAGTGAACTAACAGAATGCGGACAATGAAGGCAGGGAACTAAACCCATATGATGATGATCTAGGTGATGATGATTTATTAAATTCGGTCAACCCAAGGTGTGTAGAAAATATGCCTGCACCAGCAAATAGGAATATCAAAAGAAATCATCCTGTCAGGGTAAGACCAGAATGCTAGACCATCAAATTTAATCTAGCAGATGATGATGATGATTTGGATGGAGCTAGTGCAACAGGGGCTATTATTCCTCCGTCCTTAGCACTCGGACCCATGTTTAATATCATGAGCGCTATGATCCAGTTATTATATCTCAAAGGGCTATTCGATGGACTTGCGGGTGATGACCTGAATATACATTTAGTTAATTTTATCTTGATATGGAAATCATTTGACAACCTAGGAGTTGGGAAAAATGCTATTTGGTTGTGGCTGTTTCCTTTGTCTCTGTCTGGGGAGGAAACTTTATAGTTGAATGGGCTAACTCCTAACCCTATTACCAATCGAAGGCTATTCAATCAGTAGAAGAGTGGCACTTTACCAAGGGACGCAGTTTAGAATCCAAGGAAAGATGGTTCATGCATGGCGGTTGACATTAGGAGTAGTAAGGTATTAGCAAGCCCTCCTATAGGCAAGCCTATGGTTGATATTATGGTAGATGATGTTAAAGAATTGAAAATTGATTATCCAGTAGAGTTTGAGAAACTGGATAAAATTATTAATGATACACCATCC
Organism: Capsicum annuum; assembly: GCF_002878395.1. Lineage (NCBI taxonomy): Eukaryota > Viridiplantae > Streptophyta > Magnoliopsida > Solanales > Solanaceae > Capsicum > Capsicum annuum. The sequence goes on from NC_061120.1 coordinate 127,419,966, forward strand.
AACCATCAACAGGTTGATGAGTTGGAGAAGAGCAAAAGAAAAAAGGTTGAAGTGGTGGTTACCACTCTCCCAAAACCACTTCCTCCATTTCCCCATCGATTGAAGAAGAAGGCCAACGACACAAAATTTGGCAAATTTATGGCCATGCTTAACTAGTTGATGATCAATTTGTCACTGGTGGAGGCATTGGAACAAATTACCGAGTATGCGAAGTTCATGAAAGACCTTATCATGAAGAAATAAATGGTTAGCTATGAACCGGTGGATAATCTCTATCATTATGGTGCTAGAAGTATTTACAATCCCTTGCACTATTGGGGCTCTTGATTTTGCAAAAGCTCTATATAATTTGGGAGCTAGTATAAACTTGATGCCACTTGCGGTGTATAAAAAATTGGATTTGGGGTAGCCTATTCTCACAAACATGAGACTAGTTATAGTGGATAGGTCTATAAAATGGCCCATAGGGATTCTATATAACGTACTAGTAAAGGTGGACAATTTCATATTTTTAGTGAATTTTTTTATCCTCGATTGTGAGGAGGATTTTGAGGTGCCCATAATCTGGGTCGACCTTTCCTCGCAACTGGGAGTGTACTTATTGATTTGAGAGTAAATGAGCTACTATTTAGGTTGAATAATGAGGTGGTTCCATTCGATGTATGCCAGTCCATGAAACAACATAAAGATATAAGTGTATTCTCTATTGTGGATATCTATTATGAGGAGGTGCAGGAAGTGCCTATAGAAGAAAAATTTGTTGTGGAGACTTTAGCCGCTGTATTGATGAATTTTGATTATAACGGTATCAAAGAGTATGAGGAGACTGTGTGTGCCTTAAGGGGCATGGGATCTTATTTATATGTACTTAAGAAGTTGGATTTGGACTTGAAAAATCATCCAAGTCCACCTGCTAAGCCTTCTATAGAAGAGCCACCTACCTTAGAGCTGAAAGAATTACCTGGCCATTTTAGGTATGTGTTTGTGGGCAGTGGGAATACACTACCTATTATTATTGTAGCTGATCTGGATGAGCAATAGGTGGAAGCCCTCATCTCTGTTCTTAAGAGATATAAGAGGGATATTGGTTGGACGATTGTAGATAACATCGGCATCCCTCCTGGTATATATACACATAAGATTCAGCTTGAGAAGGATTATGTTTTGACTATTAAGCACCAGCGTTGTCTAAACCCACCTATGTAAGAGGTAGTGAAGAAAGAAATCATCAAGTGGCTAGATGCAGGGGTGGTATACCCTATTTCAGATAGTAAGTAGGAAAGTCCCATTCAGTGCGTGCCCAAGAAAGGGGGCATGACAGTTATGGCTAATGAGAAGAACGAGTTGATCCTACTCAAGCCTGTTTCTGAGCGGAGGGTGTGCATAGATATAGAAAACTCAACTCATGGACATTGAAAGACCACTTCCCAATTTCTTTTATGGATTAGATGCTTGATCGGGTAGCGGGAAGGGGTTGCTACTATTTCTTAGATGGGCACTCTGGTTACAACCAGATTTCTATTGCTTCTGTAGATCAGGAAAATATGACATTCACGTGCCCATATGGTACGTTTGCTTTTAAGTGGATGCCTTTTGGTTTATGTAATGCATCCGCTACTTTTCAGCGATGCATGGTGTCGATATTTTCTGATATGGTAAAGACACCTTGGAGGTATTTATGGATGAATTATCAGTGGTCGGTGATTCTTTTGAGATCTGCTAGCTGAATCTTAGTCGAGCATTGCAGCTGTGTGAAGAGTTCAACCTTGTCCTTAACTGGGAAAAATGCCACTTTATGGTGAAGGAGGTCAATGTTTTGGGACACAAAATTTCTGCTAAAGGCATTAAGGTAGATAAGGCAAAGGTTGAAGTGATTGAGAAACTACCTCCCCCTATCTCAGTCAAAGGGGTACGTAGCTTTCTCGGTCATGTGGGGTTTTACCACAGATTCATAAAGGACTTCTCAAAGATTGCAAACCCACTTTGCAAACTTTGGGAGAAGGAGGCCAAGTTCACTTTTGATGATGACTGCAGAAAGGCTTTTGAATGCCTTAAGTTAAAACTAGTGGAGGCTTCAATTATTGTTGCTCCTAATTGGACGAAGCCATTCAAGATTATGTGTGATACCAGTGGAGTGGCACTGGGAGCTGTTCTTGGCCAAAAGAAAAAAAAGTTTTTCCATCTGATCTATTATTCAAGCAAGGCCCTAAATGGGGCTCAAATGAATTATTCCATGACTGAACATGAACTTCTAGTAGTGGTGTACATTTTTGAGAAGTTTCAAGCATATTTGTTAGGTACCAAGGTAGTGGTGCACACCGATCACTCTACCTTGAGGTACTTAATAGCAAAGAAAGAGGCTAATCCAAGGCTGATATGGTGGGTATTACTACTTCAAGAATTTAACTTTGAAATTAAGGATCGAAAGAGATATGTGAACCAGGTAGCAGATCACTTATCCAGACTCGAAGGCAAGCAGGCAGTCAAGGATGAGCTAGAGATTGATGATACCTTTCCGACTGAGAAAATATTGGCTGCAATGCTCGAAAAAGTATCTTGGTATGCTGACTTCGTGAACTATGTGGTAAGTAAAGTAATGTCGGAGAATCTTTCCTTTTATCAAAGGAAAAAGTTTCTCCATGATGTGACACATTATTTTTGGGATGAGCTGTATCTATTTTGGAGGTGTGCGGATGGCATTATTAGGTGGTGCATCCCAGAAGTAGATATGTTGAGTGTACTGGAAACAAGTCATGCTTCCCCAGTTGGAGGTGACCATGCAGGTGAGCAGACTGTAAGAAAAGTGCTTCAAAGTGGCTATTATTGGCCCTCCTTATTCAAAGATGCTTATGAACTCATGAAGAGATGTGACCAATGTCAAAGGCAAGGGTCTATCTCAAAGCACCATGAGATGCGAATATCTAAAATGCTGGAGGTAGAATTATTTGATGTCTGGGGCATTGATTTCATGGGGCCCTTCGTGAGATTATTTGGGATGAAGTACATATTATTTGTTGTTGACTACGTGTCAAAATGGGTCAAGGCAGTGGCTCTGGCGGATAATGAAGAAAGTGGGTTATTGCATTCTTAAAGAGAAATATCTTCTCTCGCTTTGGGGTACCACATACCATCATAAGTAATGGAGGATCACACTTTTGCAACAAGATGTTCAGATCCACATTGGCAAAATATGGAGTCAACCAGCATAAAGTGGATACCCCATACCATCCACAGACTAGGGCAGGTGGAAATATCTAATCAAGAAATCAAGGCTGTCCTTGCCAAGACTGTAAATACTAGCAGGAAAGATTGGTTTAGGAAGCTGGACGATGACTTATGGGCATATCAAACAACTTTCAAGACACATATTGGCATGTCACCATACCAATTGGTTTATGAAAAGGTGTGTTATTTGCTGATTGAGCTGGAGCATAAAGAACTGTAGGCACTAAAATGGCTTAATTTGTACTGGAATGGGGCAGCGGATATGAGACTGGACAACTGAATGAAATAGATGAGTTCCATCTCAAATCTTATGAAAGAGCTGATCTATACAAGGAAAGAATGAAGAAGTACCATGACCCCAGTATTGAAAAGTAGGATTTTTAGAAAGGTGACCTGGTGCTCCTCTTCAACTCAAGGATCAAGATTTTTTTCAGGTAAGCTCAAATCTAAATGGTCTGGCCCATTTAAAGTTAATCAAGTCTACTCGTCTGGAGTAGTGGAACTTGAAAATGAAGACAGTAGTGTCTTCAAGGTTAATGGGCAGCAGGTAAAGTTGTATATTGGTCCAATGGACTCGATAAAAAGTATTGCTACCATCTATCTCAATGAAGTCTGAGGAATCAAGATAACTAAGTCATACCGCGATGATAAATCAAGCGCTAGTGGGAGGCAACCCATAGTGTGTTGTTGTAAAACATTAGTTTAAGTTATGTTGTTGTTTAGTTTAAGATGAAGGGTTCATGTAAGTGAGCAGGTATAATAGTGTAGGAAAATAGAAGATGAATAAGTTTGAGAGGATCAACAGATTAATCGATGGACCTTCGCTACCTCGACGGACCGTTGTTGGGAACCGTCGTACCAGATGACAGAAATAATATTACTGGGAAAGTAGTGATGGTTTGATCGATGAACCATCACAATCTCGACGTATCGTCAGCCCAACCATCCCCAATGAGTTGCAAGGTAAGGTCACTGGAAAGGGGCGATGGCTTATCCGACAATCCATCACACTTCCGACAAACTGTCGCACTTCTAACGGACCGTTGCACTTAACCCTAGTTTAGTGGGTCGGGTCAGGTCAATTTAAATTATCAAATATTTTATTCTTATCCGACCCACACAATTTTAAATGGTTAATTTAAAGTGGTTAAGTAATGTCCTAACTGTTCAAGTGCATGAGACTATTTAGTTTCCATGCTTTCAACGCATCTGAGCCTTTTTATGTCCTTCTAAAACTTCTCTTCTCCCCTTTCCCATCTATTAAACTCCATTCTCTTCTTCTTATTTTTTCCATCACACGCAAAACAAATCTCTCATAAAACAAGGGTCTATTTGTTGTTCTGTGTTTAGTATGCAAGTCAGAGTAGTGACCACGTACTGCATCACCAAGGTATGATCTCTTCATCACTCTCTATTTTTTTTAATATTAAGAACAAAGAAAGTATGTGAAGGCTTTAATGTTGAAGTAATTCTCTTTTCTCTTGATTAATTCTTTGTGGCTTTGAACTAAGTCAAAACCTTACAAACACTGTCCTGGATAAAGTCTGAGTAGCCCATGTATCAAAAATGGCAAAAGTGGTGATGTATTATTGATGAAAATGCCATGAAAATTGTGTTTAAATGAAGTGTATGCAAGGTGTTTGATAAAATGCCAAAATGAGGCCTGAATTTGAAAATTGTAGGCAATAACTTGTGCAACAGACCGTCGGACACTTGACGACCCATCACCTGAAGTTGTCACAGAGTTCCCAAATATGAATTCATTGGAATTGGCCCAATGGTTGGGGTTGACGGACCGTCGCTGGCCAAAAAATATTTCTATTTTTGGTTTGAGTTTGTAAACTGATAAATATTTTCCTTACAGGTGATATGGCAAACAAACTACCACTAACCAAAGGCAGGGGTAGGGGCCAAAGAGCTAGGACAGAGCCATTACAGGGTTCAGACACACCGACACACAACACCTGATAAAGATGCCAAGTGATTTCTTCATCATCCTAGTCTGATGAGGAGGGTGACAGTAGTAGCAACAATAGCTTATGCTCGAGCCTGGTTGAGGAAGTGGTTGAAACATCTAACCCCATCCAAATAGAGGTTTCAGAATAGGAGGACCCAAGCATGGTTCAGCACAATGAGCCACAACTACGGGAGGCTATCAGGTGGTAGGTTGTAGGCGTTCAGAAGTATTTCTACAAGGGGCTCAAGAAAATAGATAGGTTGGAAGTCAAGAGACCTATTTTTGAGGAATATCAAATTATATGTACAACTCTGCATGAATAACCAGAACTCGAGCATCGATTCAATCAATATGAGTTGGCATAGATGAGTAGGCTTCTTAGAACCTATCAACCGAATCTGGTACATGATTTTTTTGCCAACTACTTCGCTTTGCTGGAGAATGATTGTCCCATAGGTGCGTCAGTGAGTGACATGAACAATCTCACCATAGTTTTTGTATGGGGGGTCAACATAGATATCTCAGAGCGTACATTAAATAAGTTCTTGTTCAGGTCTAAATATCAGATACCGAATGTAATACAAGATTTGGAGCATCGATTATTCACAGCAAGCAACCAAAGGCCTTGGCTGGCCAGAATATTGATAGAAGAAGGTGAGCCTTCTTCGTTGCACAATTCCAGTGAGAGGATATCTAAGTTGTCCCTAAGCTTTAGGGCTAAGTTCTGGTAGGCAATTGTGAGAATGAGGTTAATGCCAACAGGAGGTAATAACCGCTTAGAAATCAATTAAGCTGTGATTGTTGTTGCATTGATTGAAGGATTGACAGTGGATTTAAGTCACATTATCGTCGATAAATTATTTACCTGTGCTCATAGAACCATAACTATACTGCCTTTTCCATGTCTTATCACAGATTTATACAGACAGGCAAATATCCCTTTGATTAGTGGAATTAATAATGTGGTTTAGGTAATGAACAAATAGGATATTAAAAAGATAGGGATGCTTCAAGGATCGATATGAGAGTCAATCAACCTCCAACCTATCATACTCAGTCGGCACCAGTTCCTGAATCATCAGAGGTTCCTTCAAGTATGCCACTACCTCTTTCTACATATGTGCCTCCTACCACATCTACAGGTTCAAATTCGATGCCTTTGGGTGGGACTGCAGACTCTACGTCAGTCCCACCCCAATATTCTGAATATAGTTTGAACCAAGAGAACTTTGCAAATGCGATCCAAGCCTAGAAATGATTTGAAAAATAGTTAGCTATATGGGGGGTGGATTTCAAACCCTTTGTTGAAAGAATTATAGAGGCAGCAGTACGTTATTTCAGGAATAGTCAGCTAAGAATGGATGATATAAAGGAGTGAATCAATAAGAAGCTAGATGCCATGTCTATTCTGGATTTTGCTAAATTTATGGTGAAGTTTAGACAGGCTCAGGTAGATATAGCAGAGTTGAAACGACAGCCGCAATAGTCTATGTTTGATCCGACCCCACTTGCAGGTGATGAGAACGAAGGTCTTGTTGACTTAACGGGGAGACCGATAAAATACAAGGGTAAAAAAGTAGAAGAGACAGATGAAAAATAAGAGAAAACCGTGAAGAAAATAGCTAAGAAAAGGAAACTTGCAGCTATATACCGAAAGAGAGAGAGGAATATGATGTGCAAAAAGCACTTAAGAGATTGAAGAGATTAATGGAAAAAGTAGAGGAAGAGACTGTAGGATAAAGCTGCTGGTGTTTCCACTAGTTAGGCCCCAGCTAGGAGGCCAATTTCTAACCCTATTCACCATGAGATCCCTTCAATTCTGAAGGATATTGATGTGTGAGGACCCCTACCACCATAAGGGTTAATATTGCTGAAGATGAGGCCAAAGCAGCCTCAGACTATTTGACTGATATCTCATCTGACTGAGAGGCTCTACAAGTATTTTCCTCCCTTTGTTCTTACTTTGCATGAATTGAGGACATTGGAGAATTCTTTTTGGGAGAGGGGTGATACTCGTACAATGGGGGGTTTTTGTTGCCGATTCTTTTCCTTTATGTTTATCTAGGAGAACCAGCATGTTTCATTTGTATTTTTATTTTCATGTGATGTAAATATTGTTAAGTGATTATTAATATAAGTAATTTTCTATTCTGTTGGCATCATTGTGTATATATTGATGATAAGTGATTGTGGCAAAGTTTCTTAAATTTTTATATAATTAATTCTTCATACCATGTGTTGAAGTGTTGTGCAACCATTTGTGACTCTAAAACTGGCATTAGAATGTAGAGTGAGGCAAAGCATAGCTATGTGATATGATTCCCAAGAGTTAATAGGATAGGAATTAACTCAGTGCCTCCATGTGTGAGTATTTGCGCAGTTCTTACATAAGTGTTACACCTACAACTTGCCTGGTTCATTGGATGTTGTCGAGTCTGCAACCCAAAAAGATAGGATAGTTGGCCTCCTTGCTTTGTTAGTCCACTTAGCCAAAATAATGACCCACCAAAAACATTTTGTTCCTTTGTAAACCTAGTTGAGCCCTATTAGTGTTTGTTTTGTCCAAATAAGTTTGAATCACTCTCTAGAAGGTGTTAACACTTAGCTTTGGCCCTGGTCCAATATTGGACATTGTGCACTTTAACTTAGGCAAATCGCCTAATTTGAAGGTGGCTACTGTTGGATTGTTAGCAGTTTAGGAGGGCGAGCTGAAGTTGGTTTAAAAAGTAGCATCCAACCCTGGTCTAGTTAGATGTCTAAGTAGATATTGTGCACCTCAAATGACTGCATCAACTTAAGTTGAGGGTGGCTGATGCTGCTGTTCTTTAAAAAAAGGTTATGGCAAGGGCACAGATGGATAATAATGGTTATGAATGAGCAAAAAGATTTGTAATCTTGGTGAGTAGCTACCAACATGGGTAAAAAGAGTGAAGTTTCTTTAAATTACTTGTCCAAATAACCAGCCTTCACTGAGTCAAAAATGTCATTACAACCCTTAACAAGTCCTGCTTGATCTTGGCAAGTCAATCATTAAAGAACATTAATGATAAGGGCAAGCTGATGGATGTGCACTATATTTGTAACTTCTTTTTTGAAAGTGAGAGTCTTAGTCTCGTCCACAATTTGACTGTAAGATATGAGGTGGACTTCTTTAACTATGAGGAAATATTAATTTATACCTGGTCTACTTATTTCTTTAGGGTATTGTATCTGTGGCTATGAATATGCCGATTAGTATTAAACACCAGTAGTAGATCCATTTGTGTTTAGATTACATAGACGAATGAGCAGTTGAATAATTGTATGATGGTGTTGGTTGACTGTGAAATGTCCATCATGATGTTGTCCATGTATGCATCTTGGTGTTGAGTTGCTTGAGGACAAACAATTGCCTTAAGTTGAGGGTGTTGATGTTTCGGCTTTTGAAAAATTATTTTAGGCCTTTTTCTTAGGATAATTGTGTGTTTTCAAGCAACTACTATTGCATTTAACATCGAACTTTAGTGTTATCAGGACAAAGACTGAGCATGAAGAATAACTTGGAATATCTGAACAAAATAGGATTATTGCTGAAGAAAAACGACCAACAACGACTTAGGCAACGGACCATTGACCTTGCGATGAATCGTCGGCCTAAATCGTCACCTAAATGTAGAAGGCAGTTCCACTGGACTAACCACGATAGTCCAGGCAATGAACCGTCAACCCTGCGATGAACCGTCAGCCTAAAATATCGCTAAGAAATAGAATGTAGTATTACTGAAAGTCCTGCAATGGTCCAGGAGATGGACCATTGACCCTGCAATGAGCCATCGACTGCCTCGTTGCTAAGAAATAGAACATGGTATCACTGGATCTCAAGCAACAGTCCAGGCGATGGACCGTCACCTTAGTGATGACCTATCGCCCGACCCATCGAGTGTGACACAGCAATTCTGAGTTTAAATTTTAAAACCCCAGTCCTGGAATCATATAAATACTAAGTATTAGGTTTTATTTTGGTACTTTTGACAGTAGTATCATACTTTCTCCTCTATTGAGAGCATTGTAACATTCTTCTTTGAGATTTTGAAGCTAGATTTGGAGATTTGGCTTTCATTTAAATATTTCTCCATTAAAGATTGAGAAGAATAATATTGTAACTTTTGTAAGTACTCTCTTAAATTTATTTATGAATATCAATGTCTTTGATTTCTGATAAGAAGATGAGTGGCTAAGCTCCCATAGGGTTATGGGAGCCTTGATGTAGAGAGCTATTTGGGGTTGTGAATTTATCTGATTTCTAACACCTATCTAAATTCCATGAATCTATCTTCACTATAATGACATCTCTTGGTTGCAAACTTAAGTTGTGATCCCACGAACACCACTTTTTTGAACAAGAAAATGGATGTTGGGAAAAAAGATGATTCACATGAAATCCATAGATTTACCCTTTGGGTTAAGGGAATTCCCTAACGGGATCAACTCTCATGAGAATTCTATTGAATAATACATGAATCCTTTAAGTTTAAAAGAAGTAAAAGGTGAAATACCTATTAGGTTTAGAAATAAGTGGGTAGTTCTTAGAATTCAATACTTCTTGCAATTGAATTTATAAGTTAGAAATCGAACGCAAATTAACAACCCTAACTGTTTGATCATCTTGGTGAGCATAAGTCTAGTTAACTCATTATTATTGAGCTTATACTTGCATTAACTCTCACTAGCTAGATCTCGATGTGATACAAGAATGAAAGAATAATATTAACACATTAAAACCCCCTTTACTCTGGAGCCTTAGATCAATAGTCCATTAAGAATCAACTTACTTAATTGCACAAATATTCCCTATAGGATTCAAACCCAACCTTTATTGGGTTATATATTTGACAACGATCGCTTACACTTTCATAAGAAAGGTCTAATTTGGGCATATCAAATTTTCACCCTTTGCCCTCTTTTTTCCAGTATTAAAACATGATGCCTCAAGGTTGACTTGAGCAGTGTTTGCATGAAACCAACTTGGTAAGAATTCTTCCAAAGTCACTGGACGTTGTAGTTTTTGATAGTGAAGCTCCATTACCCTTGTCTTTTTTGGATGCTCAACTAGCCTCTGTTTTCTTAAATTTTAAACCATTTTCCTTCTAGTTGGCTGCTTAGACGACTTCTTTCATAGACTTATCTTCTTGCATCTGCGCCTAGTCACCAGAGTCTAACCTTCATTATTAGCTTCATCAACCAAATACTTATAATGCTCTAATGGTTCTTTTTATGCTTTTCTATGCATATTTGAATTGGATCAAATGAGCCAAAAGTGATAGAGATTTGATGAGAATTGACCATCTCATCATTGAAGAAGATCTTCTTATTTGCCAATTGCATGACTTTTTGCTTAAAGTGAAAATACTTTTTTAGAGGGTGACTCACAAGCCTATGATACTTGCAATAATTTAAGTCATTGATCCTTCCAGCTTCATTGGACCGCTTCATTTGTGGGAGTTCAATGAGCTTATGCTCAAGGAGTTCATTGAAATTCTCGACAACATCAGAATCATGGAAGGGGTATTCCTTTTTTGCATCCTTTAAAGTTTACTTCTTATTTGGACGTGCTCGAGAAGTCATCTTCATGCTTTGCTTCTTCTCACCTTCGTGGTGACCTTCACAGGAGACACGCCGATATTCATGGATTCTTTATTGTCATTTTTGGGGACAAACTTGACCCATCTTTTGGGTTCCTACTTATCCTTTCCTCTTTGAGGTTCATGGATATGCGCTACTCCCTTTCTAAAAAAAGACTGCTAAACTCCACGTCATAAGCATGAGTAGCTAACTCTTCAAAGAATTTTGGATTAATTCCTTCCAAGATGTAAAGAAGCTCCCAATGCATTCCTTAGATGTGCATCTCTATTGCAAAAGTCTCACTAATCCTGTCTTTGTAGTTTAGACTCATATTTCTCCACTGATTGATAAAGTCGATGACTGGCTCATTCTTTTTTTGATGAGTATTTATGAGCTCTGCCATGTTTACTATATGCCTTATGCTATAAAAGAGATTTAGGAACTCATGCTCCAATTGCTCCTAACTATCGATGGAGTTAGGCTCGAGGTCTGTATACCAATCGAAGGCATTTTCATTTAGGGAATGAACAAACTATTTGACAACATAGTCAACATAAGTTCCAGTATTATTACATGTTACAACAAAGTGTGTGACATATTATTTTGGGTCCCTTTTCCCTTAAATTATTGAATTTTGGGGGGTTAATAACTGGTTATCATTTTGAGGCTACAAATTCTTACATTGTAGGGATCAGTGTATATCAAATAAGACTTAGTGAACATATCATACTTATCTTTGAGGGTCCATTCAATTAACTCCCTCAATTGATCAATCGGGATCAATTCCTCAAAAGAGACTTGTACTTTCTTAGTAGGTGGTGTTTGTTTTATGGGATACTCTATCTCCTGAACTTCTGGATCTTTGACTCTCCATATAATAAGACATCCATTCTGTCTGCCAACTTATCAATCCGAGCTTCTTGATTTTTCACATACTTAGTGAGACCTTCAATTGCCCTCATTAGGTTTGCAAGTTTTTCCCCCACAGATGAAGCATCAGTCACCATTACTTGTATTATAACTGTGGATGTTAGAGAGTAACACAGTTTGAAGTGCTCAACTTACGTGGTGTAGTTAGAGATAATGAGTTAGTTGAATGATCATCATTCTTTTTTCCAGAGTATTTGGAACCAGAATGCTCAATTGATTAAGCCTCTCCCTAATCAATTGCACTTTCTATAAAGAATCAAACAAGAATTTGGCCCTATCAACGCAGTCTCACCTACCTCAAACCAACAAGTAGGTGATCTACATCTCCTCCCATAGATAGCCTCAAATAGAGCCATCTAAATACTGGAATGATAACTGTTATTGTAAGCAAACTCAATCAATGGAAAGTGATCATCCCAACTGCCCTTAAAGTTGATAAAACAAGCCCCAACATATCTTTTAAGGTCTAAATGGTCCTCTCTACCTGACCATCTATCTGAGAGGGAAAGTCTATACTGAGATGAACTTGGGTACCAAGAATCTTCTGAAAATCCCTCAAAAAATGAGAGGTAAACTGAGTACCTCTATCTGAAATGATGGATAACAGGACTCTATGCAATCTAACCAACTTTTTAATATAGAGCTTAGCATAATCCTTAGCTGAATAAGAAGTATGGACTGGCAAGAAGTAGGCTGATTTGGTCATCCTGTCCACAATGACCCAAATCAAATCATGCTGGCAACGTAAATGAGGCAACCCTATCACAAAATCCATATTAACCTCTTACCACTTTCACGTGGGGATGTTGAACTTTTGCATAGTACCACTAGGCCTTTGGTGCTCAAACTTAACCTGTTGACAGTTAGCACACTTGGCTACAAACTCTGAAATATCTTTTTTCATACCGCTTCACTAATAAATTTCCCATAAATTATGGTATATTTTAGTAGCCCCTGGGTGAATGGAGTAACACACACCATGAACTTCAGCAAAAATTCACTGTGTCAAACTATCTACATACGGCATACACAACCTACCTTGGCAATGCAACACACCATCTTCTCCTTGGGAGAAAACCTCTACTTCTCAATCTTTGACTGGCTTCTTCAACTTCACTAGACTGGGGTCCCTATCTTGATTTTCTTTCACTTTGGCAACCAAAAAAGATTTTGAATTATTTTTTACAGATACACTACCCTCAGCTGAGTTAACCAAACAATCACCTAGTGTGGCCAACTGATGAACTTCCTGAACCAACTTCTTCTTATCCTTCTCAACATAAGCAATACTACCCATAGACAATCTACTAAGGGTATCTGCCACTATATTGGCCTTGCCTGGATGATATAAAACACACTTATATCATAATCTTTTAGCAATTCTAGCCACCTTCTCTGACAAAGATTTAACTCTCTCTGCAAAAATGCATAGTGCAAACTCTTGTGATCCATGAACACATCAACATGCACCTCATACAGATCATGCCTCTAAATTTTCAAGGCAAAAACAACAACTGCTAACTTGAGATCATGGGTAGGATGATTCTTTTCATGGGGATTAAGCTATCTAGAGGCGTAGTTTATGACCTTTTCTCTCTGCATTAATACACAACCCAAACAAACTCTAAAAGCATCACAGTAAACAACAAATCTATTGAACCATCGAGCAACACCAAAACTAGGGCTGAGGTGAGTCGAGTCTTCAACTCTTAAAGACTTTTCTCACAAGAATCTAACCACTGAAATTTGACTTTCTTCTGAGTCAATTTGGACATGGGGGACACAATAGATGAAAAACCTTTAACAAACCGTATGTAATAGCCAGCAAAAACCAAAAAACTCCTGATGTATGATGGAGAAATAGGTCTAGGCCAGTTTTTTACTACTTTGGTCTTTTGATGGTCAACTCTAATGCTATCATCAAAAATAATATGGCAAAAGAAAGCTATTAATCTTAGCCAAAATGTGCACTTACCAAATTTGGTGAACAATTGATGGGCTCTAAAAGCCTATAATACTCTTTTGAGGTGGTCTACATGATCATATTTATTACAAAAATAGAAAAGAATATCATCTATGAAGACTATGACGAACATTTCCAAGTACTACTTGAACACTCTATTCATCAACTCCATGAAAGCTGCTGGGGAATTTGTAAGACTGAAAAACATGACAAGGAATTTAAAGTGACCATATCGAGTTCTAAAAGCTATTTTTAGAATGTCACATTCTCTGACTCTGAGCTGATGATAATCGGATCTGAGGTTTGTCATGGAGAAATAATTGGCACCCTGAAGTTAGTCGACCGAATGGAACTGAGGGAGGACTGGAATGACCCTACTGACCATTCTATGGGCAATCCCTGACCTTATGACCTATCTTGCCACACCCAAAGCATACATCAATGCTAGCTCTACACATACCCTGATGGTTTTTACTGTATTTCTGGAAGAGAGAATTTATGTAACCACTGTTCACACTTCCCTGGGGCTTAGGTCCTGGCTTCCTATCCCGATTATTATTTCTAAACTTTAGTGCTAGCATATTAGCTGAATATGGAGTTGGGGCTAAAGATTTTTGACAAAATTGAGGATGGTTACCACCCTCCAACCTCGACTGATCAAAATAAAAGCTACTTTTTCTGGCTCTCTTATTCTCCCTTTCTCTTTCCTTACACTTTTGCTGCTTAATCTGTTGAGCATGGACCATCAACCTAGACAAGTCTATCTCCTTAATCAACATAGCCATCCTATACTCCTTGACCATACTATGAGCCATACTAGAGACAAACTTACATATCCTAGACCTGTCATCAGATACAACTTTAGGAGCATACCTGGCTAGCTGAGTAAACTTAAGAGAATACTCTTTCACACTCATGTTTCCCTACTTCAAATTAATAAACTAAGAGAATAATCCTTCACACTCATGTTTCCCTACCTTAAATTAATAAACTCCTATACCTTATCTTACCTTATCTCCAAGGGAAAAAACCTATCTAGGAAGGCTGTAGTAAACTCTCCCCATTTAATAGGCCCTGCATCTGTGTCTCTATCTCCCTTCCACTACTTATATAAGGTGTGAGAAATATCCTACAACTAGTAAGCATCCAACTCTGCACTCTCACTAGAAGTTACACCCATAATATAATTTATATTTTGAACCATGTCGAGGAACTCCTATGGATTCTCATCAGACTTAGATCCCAAAAATAGAGGAGAGTTCATTCAGGTGAAGTCCCGAATCCTAGTTGTGGAAGTATTAGCCATCAAAACGGCTGGGACAATAGCCGACTAATTATTATGGAATTTTACTGAGTGAGCTAAGGTAGTAAATACCGCTCTGAATTTAGCATGAAAGGCATACTTGTTCAGGGGATCTTCCTGAACAGATAGAGGTACAGGCTAATTCCTATTTCTTCTTCTGTTAGTCTTTCTAGGAGGCATGTCCTGTAAATGGAAAGAAAATGAATTATAAAAAGAGTTTAAATTGAGATCATACTTAATCGCATGACATGAATACTTAAAGAAGGGAAAATTTTCCTAAAATGTCTTGTAGTCTCATGTCCATAAGTGTAGCGTGCTTTACACCTATGCATAAGACTCTACTCTACGTGGATTTTAGATTAACTAGGAAACTTTAAAACCTTAGGCTCTGATACCAAGTTTGAAATGTCCCAAGAGTACACCCTAGATGCCGCACGGTACTTACAGCCTCGAAGGACCATAAGCTAACCTATGGGTTGGTACCTGCTATGAGCAATGAATAACATAGCAAAGAGATGTACAAAAATTAACTAAAAAATACCATAAGGTTTTAACAACTGAAAATCAATACTGAATCATAGTTTTAGAATGTCAGAAAACACATTGTCCAAACTGATAAAATAACTCATAATAATCACTGAAAACTGACTATTTGTCTGTGCTAGTCTAAAAGCCTCTAAATTGACTGACTGTGGAGTCTATGGGATAAGTCCTTAACTAACTCCGGCTGATTACTGAAACTAAAAGAAATACTATAATAAACATAATTAGTCCTTGAATAATGAGGACCCACCACTGCTACCACTGCTGATGCGTTGGAATATCTATGTGTGGTTGAGAACCTGATCATTCAAACCTATGATATGTGAAATTAGAGCACAAAAAATGAGTATGCGGTCAGTACTTTAAATGTATTGGTATAATAAATAAGGTTACAATGATATATATGGCTCATATGCATAAATAATAACTAACTAAATAAATAGAAAGAGGTAACTGGTGTATAATATGCGAGAAAATTGTAAAATCTAAGAATGCATGACCAAGCATATAACATGATACTGAGATAATCTATAAACTAAAGTACTGAAATATTTATACTGAACAACTAATAACTGTATGCCGTGGTCAAGCAATCCTAAAAACTAACGTCTGAACTAAATACGAGACTGAGACTATGGGAGATATTATCTAACCGACATGCCCTAATATAAGCTAATTGGGATCCAACCCGTGACCCTAATTGGAAAGGTGTCAATATTATGCCATGAGTACTAACACTAGCTGTGTGGATCCACTAAAGTGAAGTCCCGATGGACTAAAAAGTCACCATCTACTGGCAGGTGCCCTGGTGAGATATATGTCAACCCTTAACTGGCAGGTTAGCATCTTAAACCTATGTTGCCTGCATATTTCTAGACCGCAGGGACTACTACTAAAGGTCACACCCTTAGCTGGCCGGTGAGCTCTATCCATGGGTTCGCTTGGTGCTAAATCCCACTCCTAACTGAACTGACTCTAATTACTAGAATGAACTTAGCTTACTAACATGATCTATTAATTGAACTGATAATACTCTAATATATATATCCGACACCATTCTGAAAAATACTAAAACTAAGTAAATAACTAAGTTTTTGGGTATTTATAACCCCCAAGACTCGATAACATTAACAGTAAAAGCATACCAAAACTTTAAAAGCGTAGTATATAGTCCTTGATCAAAATTCATCTCTTAGGCATTTCATCAAATACTTTAAATTCATGAACTTAGGCATAGTAATAGTTTTTACAAGTAAAGATAGAACGATTTCAACACTAACATCACCAATTAAGGCTTAAATCTGTGAGCAAGCACCATTCAAAACATGTAGGGTTTAATAACAACAACAATTGCAAGTAAACATGATATAAAATTAAGATTCATGAAAATTCATGAGAACATGTAAAAACCATAGTTTTAAAACTTGAAATTAGGTTCTTAGACTCCATAGGTGAAAAGGACCCATGGATGAATATTTAACATACCTTAATTGATGAATTCTTGGAGGTTCTTGGTGGATTTCTTGAGAAATGACCTTGGAGCTTGAAGGGACTAAGGTTTGTTCTAGAGAGAGAATGATTCCAATTTGAGGAAAAATATGAATTATGAGGCAAAAATGCTATTTTGGGACCTAAATCCCATGTTTTGGCTGAATTGAATTAAGGGGAAATGACTCAAGTACCCCTCTAGACCCAAAATTGATTTAACCTAAATTGCGCCCCATCGCATTTAGTAATGCACCACATTGCTCATACGATGTGATAAATAACATGCTGCATTACTGCCTACCAATGAGACATAGCCATATCGCATTGGTCCACTATTTTGTCCACCTAAACATGCCTCAAACGTCGTTTGAAAAATCCAAAACTCACCTGAAATGAACTATCAGCAACCCTGATTATAAATTAACTTAGAAACTAACTTTTTAGGATAGAGAAGGCCGAGAATAAAATCATCAAAGTTTAGAGGTCAAAAATGAGACTAAGTCTCCAACACTTAACTAAATTTTCAAGTCGTAGGCCTCTCATGTATACATTATGAGCTGAATTGAACTAAGAAGAGTACGGGGTATCACACATATTTTTGGCATTTTTTCAGAGAGGTTTGGGAACTAAGGTAAGCCTTAGTACCATTTTCCACCCTCAAGGGAATGGAAAAGTAGAGAGAACCTTCAGACATTGGTGGATATGCTAAGGTCCTGTGTGATTGACTTTGGTGGTAGCTGGGCTGAACATTTGTTGCTTATAGAGTTTGCATATAATAATAGCTATCGCTCTAGAATAGGGCTGACTTTATTTGATGCTTTGTATAGTAGGAGATATAGGTCTCCTATTGGATGGTTCGAGGTTAGCGAGCTAGGTTATTTGGTCTTGACTTTGTTCATCAGGACATGGAGAAGATGAAAGTAATAAAAGAAAGGCTTAAGACTACCCAAAGTCACCAAAAGTCTTATTTGAACGTGAGGTTAAGAGAGTTAGAGTTTGATATTGGTGGTTGGGTGTTCTTGAAGGTGTCTCCTACGAAGGGAGTGATGCAATTTGGGAAGAAGGGAAAGATCGGTCCCTGGTATGTTGGACCTTATTTGGTCTTAAGGAGAGTGGTCAATATAGCCTATGAATTGGAATTGCCTTCTAGTTTTGAGTTCTATCATCCGGTCTTTCATGTGTCAATATTGGAAAAATGTATGGGTGATCCTTCCTTGATCGTTCCCTTGGAGAGTGTTGGTGTTTTGAATTCCTTGTTTTATGAGGATGTCTCGATGGAAATTTTGGATAGGCAGGTCTATTGTTTGAGGACTAAGGATGTGGATTTGGTGAAGGTTCTATGGAGGAACCAAATATTTGAAGAAGATACTTAGGGAGGCCAAAGAGGACATGAAGTCCAAGTATCCCTTCTTCTTTCCTACTTTGGATAGTCGTGCTTGAGGTATGTGTATTCCTTAACATGCCTATTTTCTATCTTTGTTATAGGTAAGTGTGGTTTTGTTCGAAGTCAAATCGTGCTAATAAATGCCTTGTCTCATCATTTGGAAATAAATGATCCTAAGAGGGAGGGGGGAATAAAATACCCCAGGTGTTGGTCTCTGAGAAATCCCAGAGCTTTGAGCTCACTGCCTAAGTTACGACTCAAGTTACGTGTCTTATGGTGTCTATACGGGTCTTAAAGACCTAATCGTAGCAAGACTAGTGTGCTAGCATAATGTTTCTATTGTGGATACAACTAGGGGGACCCAAGTCTTCATGACTCTATACGAGTCATAAGGTATAAATTGTAAGGTGACTGGTGTGATTACCCAATTATTCTATCTTGAGTACGACTAAGACCCTATGAGTCGTAGGATCACTTCATGAGTCATATAGTAGACCTTTAGGGTTAATAGTTTAGGGTTTCTTGGGACACTATCTTGACTATGAGTCAGGGTGATGACTCGTAGCCAATCGCTACGAGTCATAGGGTGACATAAAATGATCGAGCGGTAAAATTCTCAACTTTTAGTAAGGGTATCTTGATAATTTTCCTCCTTCCTCACTTAGACCCCACGTCCATAAAGCACCAAAGAGGGGTTATTTTTGATACTTTAACACATCAAATACTCTCTTCACTCTCTTAAAATTCCCATTCAAGACAAGGTTAGGGTTTCAAGAGAAGTGGTCATCTAGGGCTCTAAGGATGGTTTCTTCTTCAAACTTCTTAGTTATTAAGGCATGTATCTCTCCCTACAGTGGAATTTTCATAATGGCATGGAATTGGTTTATTATTAACATGGTTTTAATGTTGGGTTTTGAACGATGGGTTGAGGTTTTAGGATATAAATTGTTTGAATGTTTTTCCTATAATTAGTATTGATTTATTATGTATTGAATTGTTTTTTTGTATACTCATTGGGGTACATGGAAATGGTGAATGGATTTAAGGCTACAAGGATTCCCAAACTTGTGAACAATGTAATTAGGGTTAAAGGATTCCCTAAATAATTGGATTTCGGTATTAAAATCGATAAGAACCCCAACTCACTTGCATAATTGATTTTGGAATGTGATTTATCAATTGGCTCGACTTATTTCCTTAAAACTAATGCATTACATAAATGGAAAAATAGTTAAGGGTGGCTTTGAAAACCTTTTGAGGTACAATAATCCCCCAAGTGGATAATAATGATCTTTAAGACATTATGGGGTACAAGAAATCCCCTAATTTGATTTTAATAATGGAGTCTAGGGTATGCGAATTCCCCGATAGTTTTGGCTTAATGACATTGTTTGCAAGATATAGTCAGTATTACGATACCACTTAATGATGCGTTAATGATTGAATCCTGATGTAATTGTTAGGTTAGATGTTAAATAGTTTAATTGGGGCTTAATGAAGGTTGTGTTAGCTATCCGTGAAGGTGTGAGTCCTGAAAGACTAATATTGAAAACTCATGTTTACCGACATGAGGGTTGGTCTTGATGAACGTGTGCTTATGTCACGTTATTTCTATATTTGTATCATAGTTGGCATCGGGTTCAAGGATTCCCTGGCTTCTACGATATCTCCAGTTCATGCAACTAACATGAACTAGGGCTCGACCAGGGGGAAACACTGGACCTATATATTCTATGGGTAGTTTTATGATAGTCAAGCTACATAATCTAGGTTAAGTTATTTTACAAATTCATGCTAAGGCTTGTTTCCTGTCCTAGTATTTGATATATGTTGTATTGGCATATGATTGTGTGTACTGGATTTTGACTAGTTTTGAACTGTTGTCATGGAATTATTTTACTCCTACCCCTAAATTACATTCTAGTACTCAACCCATTTACCATCTTCAGATGCTGTATCCCCACGCGATGCAGGGTTTGAAGGCAATTCTACTTTTCCTATGTAGTGATAAATGGATCAGGATGCTTCGTCGGTCATTTATGGTAAAGTGGTGAGCTTCCATTCTCTGGAAGACTTGATCATTCCATCAGTTTCTTTCCTTAAATTAGAATTGAAGACTTCTCATTAACATTATCATTGTATTGTCATTGTCATTATCTGAGTCAAGGTCTTGTCCCGACGTAGGTTGTTTTCAGATTAGTAGAGGCTTTGTGGATATTACTATGGATTTGGGTATTGATGTTGACACTCTTAGATATCTTTGAGTTTATTATTTATATATCATGTTATATGTTCATAATTCAGCCGCTGCTAGGTGTGTTAAGTTCTATTTTCCAAGGAAAAGGGGGTGGTCTCTAGTCCTCGGTGGACTTGAGCCATCACGGCCAGGCCCTGGTTGGGGTCGTGACAACCAATCTACCCATACTCATTGCCTTCCCACTCAAGGCATCCATTATCACATTTTCTTTTCTAGGATGATATAGAATAGAGATATCATAGTCCTTCAGCAACTCAACCCATCTGTGCTATCTCAAATTAAGCTCCCTCTGAATCATAATGTACTAAAGACTATGATGGTTGGAATATATCTCATAGTAAACACCATATAGGTAGTGGATACAAAAATTAAGTGCGACAGCTATCTCCGTCAACTCTAAGTTATGAGTGGGGTAATTTTGCTCGTGCACCTTCATCTGCCTTGATGCATAAGCAATAACTCGACACTCCTGCATCATAACACAACCTAAACCAACACTAGAAGCATTACAATATATGGAAAATCCTTAGACCTCAATAAGAAGAGTGAAAATAAGAGTTTAAGTGAGATAACCCCTGAGATTTAGAAATCTTAACTCACACTCCTTGAACAACAAAAAAAAGAACCTTCTCCCTAGTTAACCTAGTTATCGGCACAACAATAGTAGCAAAACATTTAATGAACCGCCTGTAGTAACCTGCCAAACCTATAAAGCTATGAATATCTATCTTAGATGTAGGTCTCGCCCAATCACAAATAGCCTCAATATTTATTGGATATACCATAATCCCATCCTTAGACACCACATGTCCTAGAAATGAAATGTACTTGAGCCAAAACTCGCGCTTTTAGAATTTGGCAAAGTCTATGATCTCTCAAAGTCAGGAGCACAATCCGCAAATGTTGCTCGTGCTCCTCCCTACTTCTCGATTACACAAAGATATGATCAATGAAAAAAATCATGAAGGAGTCCAAATAAGGTCTGAACACTCGATTCATCAAATCCATGAACGCAACTATGGAATTGGTCAACATAAAGACATCGCCAGAAATAAATATTGGCGAGTTCTAAAAGCTGTCTTAGGGATGTTCTCTGTCTGAATCCTCAACCTTTGGTAACCAAATCTCAAGTTAATATTAGAGAGCACTGCCACCCCCTCAAGATGGTCAAATAAGTCATCAATATGAGGAATAGAATACTTATTCGTCGCATCACCTTATTCAACTGCTTGTAGTCATACACATATGCATAGAGCCATCTTTCCTTGTCACGAACAAGATAGGAGCACTCCAAGGAAATACATTGTCCAATAAAACCTTACCCAGAAGATCCCGAATCTAAGAAATTTGCTCCTTAATCTCAATTAGAGCCATGCAATAAGGGGCCATAGAAATAGGTCGAGTACTTGACTCAAGATCAATAACAAATCCAATATCATGTCTAATAGAAAGGCTAGGTAGGTTGGTAGGAAAAACATCAGGAAAATCACAGACTATAAAAATAGAATAAAGTGAAGGACTCTTAACACTAACATCATGAATATAAGAAAGATAAGACTCACAATACCTCGATATAAGTCTCCTATCTCGAATATAAGAAATAGTCCCCGTCGGTCCGCAAATAATAGACCTCTGCCACATAACTGGGGTATGCTAGGCATGGCTAGGGTAACGATCTTGGTGAAACAATCCAAGACCGCAGATAGGGGATAACCATATCATGCCTGGAATAACATCAAATTCTACCATATATAATACAATAAGATTAGCTTAAGTATCAAACTCTTGAATGGTCACAACACATTACATTTATACTAGATCCACTACTGAAGAATCAACCATGAGAGTAGATACACATAATGGCATAGAGAAATACACCCAAGACAACTCTAACTATGGTGCATAATAAGCAGACACATATGAATAATTAGATCATAGATCAGATAAAGTATGAGATGGATGATGGAATACTAAAATCTTACCTGTAATAATAGTATCTGGAGACTCTACTTCTAGCCTACCTAGTACATATTGTCACGACCCAACTTTTTAGTTCATGATGGCACCTACTATTACCGCCCACTAGGTATGACAACTCATAGCGCAAAACTTATAGTAACATACTACTAAGAGAAGTTAATGAAAGCACAAAATAAATATAATAAAGGGATAATAAGTAAGACCTAGTGAAGTTAGTACAAGAGCTTTTATTCAACGAGAGCACAAAGTTAAACACAAAATAAATCTACGTGTATAATCAATCTTTGAATATAATATAGTGATCAGTCTAATGTATAAAAGAAAGAATAATAATACTCGGAATGCCAAAAATCTTAACCCAAACCTCTGATCCACAGCTGCTCAGCATGATGCACACAACAACGATGAGAATTCATATGATCTATAGGCTGTGGAATTATAATATGATTACCAAACATGTGGTACTCAGTAGGCAACTACCGACTATGCTCCAAAGATAATGCAAATAAGATAACATGTAAAGCAGGAATAAAAACTAAAGGCATCTATCCAGGAAGCTAACATAATAAAGCCAGAGAGGCAAAAAGGATAAGTTATCCTATTTTAGCCGTTTTCAAGAATTAAAGTACTATATAGTATATCACAGGCCAACATGCAAATGAAGAGCAGAAGGATATATGATAGTATACAAGGCTAAGGAATACCTATACAATATAAATAACACAAGGGAAGAGAGGGATATATGATGTACCATACCAAGATACATATATAGGTACATATAGGCATACAAGACTAAATATAGGTACAACCTAAGGTAGTCAACCTAATCTCTCCAGGAAATCCTAACCAAGTAAGAAAGATAATGCTAGCATGATCAGGGCATATAGGAAAAGTGTCTAACCACAAATACACTATCCATAATGTAATTTACTATAATACTAAAAGGGATCAGAATCATACCTCTAACCTTAGTATTATTCCATAGTGAGTCTTCCACAACTAACCATAATAACAATACTAAAGTAACCGACTGGTCTGGAAAAAAAATACCTAATCGGGGTACCCTAAGCCCAAAAGGTTCAATCAACACTCGACAGACAACAATCACAGCCTATACCTATGCAACCCCATATAAGGCTGATATACCGGTGATAAAAATACATATGATTGAATGAATGAAATGTAAACCAATAGTACCATAACCAATACATAAGACATAACGTATCAAGTGTATACACTTTCTTTAGCTCAACAACTCACAAAGGAAAGAACTTCAAAAACCTCTCTTATTGGCACGATGACTCACAGATGAAGGGGCCCCTAGGGGATTTGGAAATATTTGTATACACTTACCTGGTCCATTTCAGGATTTCCAATTATCATCATTGTCAATATACTACGTCTAGTACCATAGAGATGTTCATATATAATAATTGCATAAACTCAAACCTTGGCTAAAAGAGTGTAAGTCTACAATTCCATCGCCCAAGATCAACCCCAAAAGTAAATTAATATCAAGAGTCGAAAGGGTTGACATCTTTCTAGACCAAATAATAGTAGTGATAAAATAGTGGATAAATCATGAACCAGAATCAATATCCATCTAGTTTCTAAAACAACATATTTAGTTCAAAGTTCATAAATAAATATATAAGGTGGTACGATCCCCTTCATAAAAGAATCCATTTTACAAGTGAACAGTAGGAATGAATCCCTTTTTATAAAATAGTAGTAAAATCATAGTTTGGTTGGAATCACACTACTATATGAGCATGAATGC
This sequence comes from Capsicum annuum, assembly GCF_002878395.1. Lineage (NCBI taxonomy): Eukaryota > Viridiplantae > Streptophyta > Magnoliopsida > Solanales > Solanaceae > Capsicum > Capsicum annuum. Next base: position 127,444,377 of record NC_061120.1, read on the forward strand.
ACATAATAGTACACATGTCAATACCAATATCCAAATAACATAGCATAATGTTCCTAAGCGTCCATAACTAGAATCACACCTTTCTCAAAGGGTAGAATACTCTCCTGGAGTCCAACTAATATCACAATCATAACCTCGGGCCCAATAACATATAACTAGCATCATATCAATGATATGATCTAGGAAAGTATGATCCAAACCATTAATTTAAGTAGTGAACCTTTCACTAAGGAAGACTTAGCAATAACTAAGGTAAACATGCTTATATTCTATGGTGATAGAATTCTATCGGTGCAACAAGCATTTTATCTTTAGGGCTAGTTCACCCTTCTATCTCCAAACTCTTAAATCATGCTAAGTCATGATATTCTACCCATAATCATATCATATCATCTTTACCTAGCATGCAATATATACCATAAACTATCTCGTGAAGAAGAGTAGAACTAAACCTACCTCAATGTTGAACCGTAATACTTGAATCATCCATAAATCATCCGCCTTTGCTCTAAGATCTAGAAACACCGCCACACTATCAAAATACTAATCTACACATCATTAGAAGTAAAGCTAGACCTATATTTCTATATGAAAGGTTGGGTTAGAATTTCAAAAATGGCTCTCAAATGAAATCCAAAATTAAATCCATCACGAGGTCTCTCGAAGGACAAGGAATGAAAATTCAATAGTTGAGCACAAATGGTGTATAAGTCGGGGCGTAAATCATCACCTAAGGTCTAAAGATTAAAGGCCAAATTTCTAAGAATTTACAATGAAATGGGATAGCAATTGACGGGGAAAATAAAAGAGAAATGACCAAGGAGAGTTAGGCTAGCTTATCTTAGCTTCAATGGATAATTCCCCAGTTATTCCCTATTTTAAGCTCTCAAATGATGTAAAATGATGGAGGCAATATCGAGTAAATTAAATGAAAAAAGGGGATTTGACAATTCCCAGGTACCGCTAAAGTGGCCATTTGTCTGTTTAAGAGGCTAGCGTTTAAGCAACACAAGTACATTAAAGTGGTCATGCCATCGGATGCTGGCAACGCTAAAGCGGTCTCGTGGCAACAAAAACAATGTCTGCTTAAGCAGTTTGTGACTGCTAAAGCAGACCTGAGCCAAATGGTCAAGGCTGCTATAGCAGCTAAAGGTCACTAAAGCAATTATTGCTTGAGTAGTTGCACCAGATGGTGCCATGCACCAGATTTTGCTAAGTCTAAATGGGCTCCGATCGGGTGCTCGGGATTTTTTTGAAACCCCATGGGTACAAATAAACTATGCTAGCATACAAAATTCGACATTGCATACTAAATGAAATCATCAAAACTTTTATTCATGATCATCTAGATTAAATGTGGGGCCCACACCTATAGTTCTATTTTTATATAATCCACCTAATAGCCCAAAATGACTTTGGACACCAAGGGACCTAAACCAAAGGTCCCCCAGCCTAAAATCAATGTTCCAGATGAGATGGAGATGGAGAAATTCTCATTTGAGGCCGTTCACTAGGAGTTTTTTCCTGAGACTAATTTCTTGACAAGGAAATCTCCAAAATATAGAAATAAGCCTAAAACCCAAAAAAACTATTCGATAATTGAACCAAAAATTTCGGCAAGTCATAATGACCTATAGCAGCTATGGAAACGCAGGAAGTACATCTAAATTAAGGAAATGACTTGGTGAGTAATTATAATATCCACTACTAAAAAGACTTTTGTCTGTAAAAGTCAATGAATAGAAAGAGCACAAAAGGTTGAAGGGCTGAGGTACTGGGTCTACATGCTCCAAGAAAGACTCTCCAGATAACCTCCACAAAGAAACAATCTTCCAAGGGATTTTTCAACCATTTTTCTTACTTTACTTTCCAAATAGCTATAACTCGATGTCAACAGCTAGCTGGCCTCTAACTAAACTAAAGATGGATAATGGACGTAAATCCTAACCACAACACACTGATGCCACATCAATACCTGCACAACCAAGAGGAAACTCATCTTAAATAAAGGCAATCCAAGGCATGAATCATGCGACCAACTCCAATATCCAAAGATAGCCTTCTTTTGTCTTTCCAAATCTGCTATCTACTCTAAACCACCCAAAATCTCACACCACTCATGTCAGTGCAACTCCATCATGCTAACCTTGAAGAACTGAAGCTGATCCACCAATAACACATAATGGAAAGCGTAAAATAAGACCATAAGGTGATACCTGGACACACTAATGGATATGATCAAAGCCTGTGATTTTCTATCAAGGCCACAACTGGTCTGAATGACCCTCGAAACTAATAGTTAAGAGCCCAAAGTACAAATACTCAAAACTGAATGATCCTCTCAAAAATGTCCCACCAACTAAGGACGAAACCATACTAAGCCTAATATGAGCAAACTACTTCTGCTAAGTAGATAATCTAAAATTTTGAGAAAAATTGAGAACCATGGCCAAAAGAAAAAGAAACCATCATCTAGCGGCAGCAGGCTATCATCCATATATCAATTAACCATAATCTATCTGGTCTGAAGAAGACCAAATAGGTATCTAAAGAGTAGGCTTAGGCAGTATATAGGTGAAACCCCAACTAAAATAAATTTGAAAACGAAGGCTGCACCCAAGTTCTATAACTCCTAACTGAAATCTCAATGCTGAAGTTGAACTGCTCGGTCTCAACTACCCGAACCAATGTTATAGATGGTAAACATACACACTTCAATCTCTATCACAACTTCTAAGTAGCCCATCACAAGGTTTAAAGTCCAAGACTTAAGCTAACAAATATGAACCAAGGGCAATCACTAAACTCACCATTACTATCCAAAGGAAGGCATATCCCTATTGGTTCCTGCCTGAGCCAAAATTAAAATATAGATGAAGAATAAAATCACAATAAAGGAAAACCACATGATGAAAGCACAAATAACCAACTCCATATCTGGTGGAGGGCCCGAATCATAAATACACACCCAAGAACTCACCAAGGAAGTAAACTATACTAATGATGACGAAAACTTAACAACTTGGAGAACTACAACCTTAGTTGAAAACTTGTCAATCCAATACACCATCTCAGAAATAAATACCTATAGGCACATATCACTAAGGAGAAGCACTCCATAAAGCCTTATTAGGTCGAACAAATGCCAAAATAAGGATTTTCTAAATTCCTTCATCATATTTTAACTTTAACTTAATAAACTACAAATCACAGTATCGAAGAATCGAGTACCAATCTCTTTATTAGTTCCAAGGTCAAGACCACTATCAAAAAATAAAATAAGAAAATCAAGATAACTATTCCCAATTTGCCAACTTAAGAAATGATCATAGGAAAAGACCACTTATCTCTACTACCCTCAACTTTACTGGAACATGAACCACATAAAGACAAGAACAGAGTATCCAACTCCACACCAATACAAAGGTTAAGCTAACACCAGGAGACAAACCCAACAACATCAACATAAAGACAATTATAAGGTAATGAACTAGCCAAATTTGATGAACGAATCCCAAATAGGTGAATCTCAAAATTGGGATACAGAAAAGAATGGCCAATGCTAAAATCCTAGCAAATCGAAGAGTAAGTCATAAAATCCCAAACTTAGAGATAGGCAATATAACTAAATTGTCAACTTTAGAATCATAAAAAGACATGGAAGGCCAAGCTACCTTCACTTTCATAGACCACTCAACAATCAATAAACCTCACCAATTAAAGAGGAAAATAACCAACCCTACATCGCTACAAGAGAGAAAACCATCAACCCAGCTAACCGCCTAGGCCCACAAATAAAAATTGCCATGAAGAAAGTTCTAACTAAATAATGCTAATCTATCCGCTAATCAAATAAGAATCAATCAACATCAAAACATAATAATAATAAAAACCATAATATAAACATCACTATAACAAGTAGTTGGTACCAAAAATGAAAATCAATGAAAATTACCACTCTAGGGCCATGAGAAGGCCAATATTCCAAGGTAAATAAATAGGGTCTCTAATTAAAATGTCTAAACTTGAGATAATTATCCATAATAATTTAACTGCAAGGAGACAAAACTAGAATCATACCTCAAATCTCAATACCAATCCAATAACCAACCTATTACAAACCAACCGTAATAGCAATAACAATAACAAAAACAATAACAATACAAGGTAACCAGCTAGTTCAGAGAAACAATACCTAATCGAGCCTTTGATACACCATCACAGTCATAGGCTTAGAAGGTTCAATTAAAACTCAGTAAATAATAGTTCGAGCTTATACCTATACAACCCCCCATAAGGCTGAAAGATACAAGCTCTACACAATATACTATAAGAAGTACTCATACCTATACCTATACAACCCCCATAAGGTTAATAGATATAGGCACATACTGGTAGTAGGCGATGCATATGCAAGAATGAAGGCCAAGAAATAATTCATAATGCCATAAAGTAACTCAGTGTATAAACTCATCTCATCGATATCATCATCAAACACTAGTGTTAGTTTGAAGCCTATATCATCAACATCATCATCACCCACCAAACTTAATCTGGAACTCATATCATTAATATCATTATCAATTGTCAGACTCAAATCGGTTCGTGTATATATATATATATATCAATACCATAATCTATTAATTATGCATTCAATACCGGATTTACATATGTATATATATATATATAACTGCATGGGTAAAATCGTGGCTAAAAGAATTTAAAGTCATAAATCCATTGCCTGGGGTAAACTCTGGGACTAAGTCATCATAAAGGTTTAGGAAGGGGTTAGTAATCTCTCATGACTAAAGTAACTTGTATTAACAAAATTATGATCCATAATTTATCTTGGAAAAATCTTTAAAACACCATTTAAATACCAATGCACATAAATCGTTCATTAAGATGGTAAGATTCACGTTATGAAGAAATCCATTTTAAGGTAAAAAGTGTCTTAAATCCCTTTCTAGGAAAAATTATAGTAAATCCTATTTTAGTTGGAACCGTACCATTTACTGTACCTAGTTATCATGAATGTACCAAATCTATGCATGTCATTACCATTATTCAAACAATAAAATCATAAGAATCAATATGTTGGTAAACAACAACCACTTTCTTAAAAAGGATGGAATACTTCTTGGACCCTAACCAACCAATATCATGAATATGGCCTTGGGCATAAGAATATATCCGAAACAACTATAACATCATAATCAAGGCCGTAGGACCAAATATATATATCTGGTCCATAAATTCATGATTCAAGGAAAAACCATAAATTCATGATTCAAGGAAAAACCATTACAACCCACCGAGTAATAAATTAAACGTTATGCTAAAGGCTCATTAGTTTTAACTATGCCTAATGTGCTAGCATGTATATATAAAACTATAAGAGCCAACAAAAGTCTTGCCTAAGGTAAGTCGGAAGGGCCCACTTCTAATCTCTAAAATCCATTATAGACAAACTTCTATCTCAGGCTAAGCTAAGGTGTCTAAATTCACTTCGAGATGTTGATAAGCCATAAATAGCCCTTAGTTGATAGCTCATCCCAATCACAAACAATCAAGTTAACCACACCTAAAATAATAGAAACTAAGGAATTTCCATTCCAAATATGGGTCGTGAAGCCAAATTCACCTAAAACATGAGCAACCAAGACAATTTCTCCTAATTTATGGTTTCACAATAGCCTAAATGGTCAACATAAGGCCCATCATACTTTTTATGCTTCCAATACCTAAAGCTCATTCCATATCTAGTATAATATCATAGTCATGCTGCAAATTAACTCTATCTATAATAAAAGTGATAGGATCAATGAAGTATAGTAAATATTTCAACTTAAAGGTCAAATACCCTTCTAGCCCAAAGCTCACAATTTAGGCTGTCACAGTGTGCTACCCACAATCACATCCTAGCATTTCTATATAACATTCAACATATATAAAACACCATCTCAAGAGAAGAGTAGAGAGAAGCCTACTTGAAAGTTGAACTGTAATCCCTTAAATCATCCATAAAATACGTATCTTCACTCCATGATATCAAAATACCGCCCCACTACCAAAATCATAATCTATGTATCATTATGAGTAAAACAAAACCCATATTTCCATGTAATAGGTGAAATCAAATTTTGGGTCAAGAATAAGCCAGTAAGGCCCACAAACAGAATCCAAAATTAAACCTATCACGAGGTCCCTTGAAGGACTAGGAAGTTATGCTCAAAAGTTGAGCAAAAACAGAGAATAATTCGGGTCTCAAATCAACCCTCAAAGTTTCAAAATTTAAAGCTCTAATTTCTAAGAATTTACAATGAATTTGGATGGAAATCAAAGGAAAAATCAATGGGAAATGACCAAAAAGGATTAGGCTAGCTTACCTTAGCATATTTGGATGATTCCTAACTTTTTTCATCTCTTTGAACTCTCAACTTGGTGTAAAAATGGTGGAAAGAATGAAGGAAAATTGGGTGAAAGAAGAGGATTAAATATAGGGTCAAAAGTCTCTATAGCGACCGCGATATGGCAAGGGCAAATCATATCTAGCGATCGCAGTTTACAGCCATTCGCAAACGCTATTTGTGAAGACATAAATATCATCTCGCGAATGTGATTTACAATCATTCGTGAATGGGATATGTTAAAGCATAAATCTCACCTCACGAACGTGATTTATTCTTTGCGATTGCCATTGCATCAGCAACTTATGCACCAGATTTTGTCAAATCCAAAATGGACTCTAACTAGATGCTCATGATTCATTTAAAACCCTGTGTGTGCAAATAAAATTTACTACCGACCCAAATTTGACATTCTAGACTCAATGGAACCATTGAAACTTTTATCCGAGATTGTTTCAACTATATGTGGGGCCCACATATATAGTTTCATTTCTTACATAATCCTCCCAATAGTCCAAAATGAGTCTAGAAGCCTCAGTAACTAAACCAAGGGTCCCCCTAGACTAAAATCAACATTCCAGAGCTGATGGTGCTGTCAGAATTATTATCCAAAGTCATCTTCTAGGAGTTTTGGTCTGATACCAAATCCTAAATAACAAAAACTCCAAAACAAGAAAATGAGCCTAAAATCCAAATGAATAGTCTGATCACTGAAATGACAGTTCTGGTAAGTCATATATGGCCTGTATCTATTGTGGGAAGGCTCGTAACTTTAGAAATGCATGAAAATTGAGGAAATTACATGGAGGTTCATTACAATACCTACAATGAAAAGGGCTTTTATCCGTAAAAGTCAATGGATTAAAAGATCTCTAAAGCTTGGAAGGGTGAGGTATTGGGCCTTCATGCTCCAAGCACGACTTCCTAGATAACCTCCAAGAAGTGAAAACATTTCCAAGGTATTTTGCCATTGGATCCCTTTTTCAACCAATCTTGAAACTTTACCTATTAAACAACCAGAACTCGCCCTTAGCCACCAACTTGCCTCCAACTAAACCAAGGAACACTGATGCACAAAAATCCAAACCACAATACACGGATACCATAATAATAGTGGAACATTCAAACAATGACCCTTCCAGCCAATGCAAACCAAGGATGAGTCATGCAACCAACTCCAAATCCAAATATAACCTTTGTTTGCCATTCCACACCCGCTACCCTATCCAAACCAAGAAGACATCATCTTAGTCTTGTTGGTGTAATATCATCACAGAAAAATCAAGGAACTAAAGCTGATCTACTAAAAGTCCATATGGAAAGCATGAGAATAATCTTATATGGAGCTACCTAAGAACACAATGTAGCTAACCAAGGGCTGCAATCTAAGTCGATGCTATAATGTATATGGATAATCCTCGAAACTGCTAGCCAAGAGTCTAAAGTGCAACCATTAACAACTGAACAATCCACTCTAGGATGCTCTACCAACTTAGAATGAAGCCATGCTGAATCTAACTCAAGCATTTTACTCCCGCTGAGTATATCATCCAAAAATCATAATGAAGATTGAAAATCCGAGGTCAAAGATGAAGGAACTAATACTGTGTCCACATTCTATTATTTGAACACCTATCAACCATAATCCATCTAGACTAAAAAAAACCAAATAGGTAACCATGGAGTATGCTTAGCCAGCCTATAATGAAATCTTAACTGAGACAAATCTAAAACAAAGGCTTTACTCAAGCCCTACAACTTTGAGCTGAAATCTCAACACCAAGGCTGAACTACTCGATCTCTACTACCTAAACCAAAACTTTAAAAACAAAGGCTGCACTCAAGCCCTACAACTCTGAGATGAAATCTCAACACCAAGGTTGAACCAGTCGATCTCAATCACCTAAAAAAAATTAAATAAGGTGAGCATCTACTCTCCAAATCTATTTAACTTTCAAATCACCCTTCCAAGGTTCCAAATCTGAAACTGAGCCAATAAATCCAACAATGTCAAATACTCAACATAACCTGGTCTAAAAAATTAGACATATCCTCACTAAACTATGCCGAGACAAAATCAAAACATAGCTAAAGAGAAAAATCACAATAGAGGATAAATCATCGGTTAAAACACAAGAAATCAACACCATAATTGCTGGAGTGCATGAACCACCAAAAAATCCTCATGAACTGATCAAGGCTACAACCCGTACTTGTGATGGCAAAAACTCTAGAAACTTAGAGAAATATAACTTTAGTCAGAAATTGGCCAATCTAATACTCCATCTAGGAAACAAATACTTAATTCACCAACTTAGGAAATGGCCACAGGAATGATCACCTATCTCCAACTCTCTAACTGTACTAGAGCAAAAACTATATCATGGAAAGAACAAAGTATCCAACTCCATACCAATAACAAGATAAATCCACTACTAGAAGACAAACCCAACAAACTAGAAAGCCAAATCCAAAACTTCTTAAAATCAATGTCAAAATAACTATTGGGTGATGAACTAGCCAAATAAGAATAATAGACCCCAAACTGATCAACCTCAGAAATGGGCTATATAGAGAGGGATAGCCAATTCAAAAACATTCACAACCTAAAGGCAAGTCCAAGAATCCCAAACTCAAGAATGAGTGATAAAACCAAATTGCCAACTCTAGAGCAATAATAGAACCATGGAAGGTAAACTTACCTTTTATACCATAATTCATTCAATAATCGGTCGAGTACAACTAACAAAAGTGAAAAACAACTAACCTTATCCCGCTACAAAAGAGAAATCATCCAACCCAGCTAGGTACCCAAGTCACAAAATAAGAATCACAAGGAAGGGAGAAAATTCTAACTAGATGCTTACAGTCTATCCATCTACCAAGAGAGGATCCATTACATCAAATAGTGGCAATAATAACAATAGTAATATAAATATCAATTAAGGGAATAAGAGGTAGCAAAATCAAAATTAATTACAAGTACTACTCTAGGGCCACAATAAGGCCAATTTGCCAAGGCAAATGGGAACCAAACCTAAATGCTACGACTATAGGGAAAAACATCAATATAGATCCACTACTAACAGAAATCATCTATGGTTGTAGCCATATGAACTCTATATCAAGGCCCATAATAATTAATATAAATCTATCCAAACATATAAATCATCGAGTATGAGAACCTTAATACATATCAATGAAAGGGTAAAGGTAGGAAACCAAAAAGTGCATCTATCATAGTAAAATCCAAAGTCACATGCCTAACGAGCCTTAGGGAGAATAAATCTTAATGGGTCCAAACACAAACCAACCAACTAAATCATCAACTGAGGCGCTAAGTGCACTATCTCTAACTGAGGGTGCCACAACACTATGAGACTGATCTGAATGAGATAAATGACCAATAATCCCATGTTAGGGCACTCTTTGGACTAGTGACTAGTTTTTCTACAGTCATAACAAACCCTAAAGCTGTAACCTAGTGAGAAACATGAGTTCACCTTAATTGGTTGACCAAATAATGCCAAGGGCACTCTCTACTAAAATGACCATCCTTTTCACAGTCATAACCTATTTTGAGAACTCTAGGTTGGCGAGGAACATATGCTAACTCTAGGTGAATAACCAACTCATGCTTGGGGTACTCTCTAGACGAATGTCCTATATCACCACAACCAAAATATGTTCATGAAATACTTTGATATACTATCCCTTCCAATACAGAATAGCTGCCATAGCTTGAAGACCCATATTAAAGACTCCACAAGGTTTGATAAGAAATCTGCCCACTATGATCACCAATACTAATCTAAGATCCGCCTATAGTCTAAAATTCTACCTGCGTGGAACTGGTAGGTTGCAAGTGATGATGACTCCCATATGAAGGATCCTCACTCTCGAATAGAATACTAATAGCACTGTACTTAGTACAAGTCCTTTTACCAACACCTCTGGAAATCTTAGTACATGCTCTTTCTATGGATCTCATGTACCACAACTCGAGAGAAGGAAGATCCTATTACTATCTAGTAATCCAATGCCAAACAGAGTGGCAATGCTAATCCTCTAATAAATCCATGCACCATATCATGCTCCAAAAAATATAATATAGGAATATGCGTAGCCCACTAAAGGAACCCAATCTCATACTCTGAAATTGATAAGGAACCCTGATGAACACCAACAAATCCAACTCTGGCTTGAGAACTACTTGACAACCCAGATACTATCTCTTGCTATGAGGTACCCATAAAGTGTCTTCAGAGCAGTCATAAACTCTACCAGAGCCTAGGTTGGCCCCAAATCCTCTAACTTATACTGAAGATCTTTGATATTTATACCTGACTCCATGGTCTGACGCTGCACTGGAACACTGGAGACGCATTCTAAAGTACTATCCGCACCTATCAACAACCTTGCATCATCTATCTAGAATAGAAGAAAGGAAAAGAACGTTCTTGAGGATCATAAAATATGGACACATGATAAGGAGTCAAGAAATAAATTTCCTAAGAATGCTATATAGCCTCCCGAAGATAGGTTACAGACGTTTCTACATCGATCTGTAGGAAACTACTAAATATTTAGCTCTTGTAACAACATATCGGTGAACCTAGGTTCTGATACTAATTTTTCACGACCCAATTTCCCAGGTCATGATGGTGTCTACTATAGAGAACTAATAGGCAAGCCAACCCGTAGTCTGAAACTACTAGTAATGGGCTACTAAGAGAAATAAAGAAGCAACAACAACAATAATAAACCCAGTGTATTCCCACATAGTGGGGTCTGGGGAGGGTGAGATATATGCAGTCCATACCTCTACCTCTAAAGAAGTAGAAAGGCTATTTTCGATAGACCCCCAGCTCGAGACACAGAATACTACACAAATACATAGTAAAGCATGGAACAAGATGGCATAACATAAATACGACACCCACAAGTAATAGAAAACAGAGAAAAGTAAACAGATTTGTAATAAAGCATGAAACAAGGTATCATAACAAGAATAATACCCCCACCAAGTAATTCCCTACACTAGCGACCCAAACTGACCCTAGCCTTCTGCCCTAATTCGCGTCCTCCAGATCTTCCTATCTAGGGTCATCTCCTCAGTGAGCTATAACTGCTCCATGTCCCACCTAATCACCTCTTCCTATTACTTCTTCGACCTTCTCTTATCCCGCCTGAAACCATCAAAAGCTAGCCTCTCATACCTACGAACTAGGGCATCCATGCCCCTCCTAATCACGTGTACGAACCATCTCAATTGGACTTTCCACATTTTATTCTCCACTGGAGTCACACCAACCTTCTCCTTGATAGTCTCATTCTGAACTCTATCCCCCTAGTCAGCCCACACATCTAACGGAACATCCACATTTCCACCACCTTTATTTTTTGAAAGTGGGAGTTCTTAACTGGCCAATACTCCGCTTCATACAACATGGCCGGATGGACTGCCACCCGGTAGAATTTGCCTTTAAGCTTGGGCGGCACCTTCTTATCACATAACACCCCCGAAGTGAGCTTTCACTTCATCCATCCCACCCCAATACGGTGCAAGACATCCTCATCAATCTCACCATTACCCTAATCACAGACCCAAGATACTTGAAACTATCCCTCTTACATACCACCTGCGATTCCAACTTCACTACCACCTCATTCTCCAGCCTCACGTCATTAAAATTGCATTCCAAATACTCTATCTTGCTCTTACTAAACCTGAACCCCTTAGACTCAAGAGTTTGTCTCCACACCTCTAATTTATCATTCACACCCCCCACGTCTCATCAATCAAAACTATATTATCTGCAAAAAGCATACACCAAAGCACCTCTCCTTGAATACGCCGCGTCAAAACATCCATCACCAAAGCAAATAAAAAGGGACTAAGAGTAGACCCCTGATGCAATCATATCAAGATAGTGAAATACTCTGAGTTTTCTCCTGCCGTCCTCACCTGAGTTTTAGCTCCATCATACATGTCCTTAATTGCTCTAATATATGCCACCGGGACTCCACTCACCTCTAAGTATCTGTAAAGGACCTCCCTGGGGACTTATTGTATGTCTTCTCCAAGTCGATAAACACCATGTGTAGACCCTTCTTTCTTTCCCTACAGTGTTCCACCAGTTTCCGTACCAGGTTTCCGTTGTTGAGAGGCCAGGCATAAATGCAAACTAGTTCTTCGAAATAGACACTATCCGTCTCAGCCTCACCTCAACCACTCTCTCCCAAATCTTCATAGAGTGACTCAATAACTTAATACCCCTATAGTTATTGCAACTCTGAATGTCACCCTTGTTATTATAAAAAGGGATCATAGTACTCCACCTCCAAGCCTCAGGCATTTTTGCTGTCTTAAAAATTTCATTAAATAATCCAGTCAACCACCTTAAACCAGCCTCACCAGAAAACTTCCAAAAATCCACCGATATCTCATCAGGCCCCGTCGCCCTACCCCTTCGCATCCTGCGAACATCCTCTCTAACCTTCTCTACCTTAAAATATCTACAATAACTAAAATCCTGACATTCCTCTGAGTGCTCCAGCTCCCCTAACACAATAGCTCTATCCCCTTTGTCATTCAAGAGCCTATGAAAATACGACTGCTATCTATTCTTAATGTGGCCGTCCTCCACCCACACTACATCGTCCTCCCCCTTTATGCACTTTACCTTGTCGAGGTCATGACCCTTTCTCTCCCTAGCCTTAGCGAGTCTAAACAACTTTTTTTCCCCTCCTTTCTCCTGTAACCCCGCATATAAGCTCTCAAAATCTCCGTCTTAGCCACTATAACTGCTAACTTAGCCTTCTTCCTAGCTAACTTGTACTCTTTCCTGTTTACCTATTTCTCTTTTTCGTCTTTACTCTCAACCAACTTATCATACACCCCTTTCTTGGTCTCTACTTTCTTCTTAACCTTTTAATTCTACCACCAATCCCCCCGATGATGTCCAACCCGACCCCTAGAAACACCCAACACCTCACTAGCATTCTCCCTAATGCACCTAGCCACCCTATCCCACATACTATCCACGTCCTCCCTATACTCCCACATCCCCATTCCCACCAACTTCTCCCCTATCTCCCACGCATTCACTAGTGTCAAGATGCCCCACTTAATTCTAGGTCTACACTCTTTACCCCTTCTCTTCCTATCCTTCTTTATACCCAAATCCATAACTAAGAGCCAATGTTGGGTCGAAAGATTCTTACTCGGGATAACCTTACAGTCCTTACCAACACCCTATCCCCTTTCCGAAGTAACAAAAAGTCAATCTGAATCTTGGCTACTGCACTTCGAAAGGTGATTAGGTGATCGTCCTTCTTCGGGAAGCCCGAGTTCACCACCACCAGCCCAAAGGACCTTGTAAATTCCAATAGAGTAGCCCTCTCTTTATTTCTTTCCCCAAAACCAAAACCACCATGCACATCACCAAAGCCTCCTGGTAATGCCCCGATGTGCCCATTGAAATCTCCTGCTATAACAATCTTCTCTGAGCTAGGCACGCCTCTCACCACTTCATCCAAAGCCTCCCAAAACCATATCTTCTCCTCCCCATCCAAGCCCACTTGCGATGCATAAGCACTACACACATTCAGGGTAAACCCCAATGACCAACTTAATAGTCATCAACCTATTGCTGATCCTCTTTACCTCTACTACCTGACCTTTAAGCTCTTCATCTACTAAGATGCCAACTCTATTCCTATGCCTCTTGCTCCCAGAGTACCAAATCTTGTAACCATCCACATCCCTAGCCTTAAACCCTACCCACTTGGTCTCTTGAACACACGCAATATTAATCCTCTTCTTTCTAAGAATCTTCACAAGCTTTATGGACTTACCCTGAAGAGTCCCTATATTCCAAGACCCAACCCTCATCCTACCATCTCTATCCACACGTCTTCCTCTATCGCCCATGAGGCCAAACCTTGGCCTCTCTCCTATCCCCGCCCTTTTTTCTTCCCCCGCCCCCACAACAGCCCCCCGTCCCAACCTTATCTAACCATCAACGCCCACAGCCACTACTACAAGAAAATATAAGAAAATATAAATAATGGTAGTAATAAAGCAGCAGTAGGAAATACAAGGCTCATACAAATTAAAAGAAATAATCAAGAAACAAAACTAAACTCAAATAGTGAGAAAAAACAAAATTGAGGTAAGGACAAAACTAACAGTAAGAAAAATAGAGCACACTAATGACCTGGCACCAAGGAAAAGACAAGGAGCAAAATAATATAAAGAAATCAAACTACATAAATTTACGAAAGAAAAAAAGTTTGGATGTCACTGGGACACCTCCGTGCTGCTGATCTAGCAATATTGGTGTTAAAAACTGTTTACTGGAATAAGGTCGACGGGAAAGAGGCCGCTGGTTATGTTGCCGAAATATCCTCGGAGATTCACCGAAGCTTTTTCAGAGATGTCAAAATTTGGACATTGTCAGACGTCGGCCTACCTATTAGGCCGCTGATGAGTACCTCCCCCGTTACCTGAGTCGAATCGATGATAACCCTAGCCTACTGGGGATAGCTACAATTGGATAAGAAAAGGGGTGAGGGGTATGGAAGATGAGAATAAGAAACTGGGAGAGAGAGATCTAAAGGGTAAGAGAGAAAGAGGGAGATAGGGTAGATCTTGTACGCTTCTAATATGTTTGCGCCGTCGTCGGCATCAGAGTTTGTCGGTCAGTCGAGGTGGTAACATTAAATTAAAAGTTAGAGAGAGAATGTCAGAGAACATTAGAGAGAGAATGTTAGAGAGAGAAATAAAGAAGGAATGAAAAATAAAAGAAATAAAATATTAAAATATATAATGTAGTCCCAAAACCTGGTGAAATCAGTACAAGAGTTTCTAATGTGATAAGATTAGAAAATAGAGTAAAATAATGAGTATAGAGGTATAACCTATCTCTAAATACAATATAGAGATAAGTCTAATGCATAAGAGGGAGGAAAGTAATACTCCAAACACTAGGATCTCACCCTATGTGTCCGAACCATATCTGCTCTGCACGATGCACACAAAAATAGAGGTAACCCGTACTATGATCTACAGGCTGTAGAAGTGTAGTTTGAGCACCAATACATGGTACTTAGTAGGTAACTACCAATTGAGCTCCAAAGATAATGCAAATATACCAAATATTTAAGCCAAAATGTAAACTACAACAAAATATCCAATAATTACATGATAAAGCTAATGAGATAATACAGATAAACTATCCTATTTATGTCTATGAAACTAACATAATAAGGCTAAGGAGGTATTAAAGATGAACTATCCCATTCCAGTAATACTCAGGAACCCCAGCATTATACGGTATATAACTAGCCAAAATCAAATAAAGGGTGAAAGAAGTATATATAAGAGTATACAAGGATAAAGAATGAATATAGAATATGAATGAAAAAAGAAAGGAAGGGATATATAGTAATGTCATAGCTACATATATATAGGAATACATATGCTTATAAACAAGGCTAACCCAAGGTACAACCTAAGTTATCACGCATCTCAGCTCCCCAATTAAAGTAGGACTACTAATAAAATAGATAAAGTCTCTAATCCATACGTCTAAACATGAGATAATTATCCATAATAATGTAACTATAAGGTAACAGAACTAGGATCATACCTAGTATCTCAGTACTAATCCAATAACTAACCTGTTACAAACCAACCGTATTAGCCATAACAATAAAAATACAAGTTAATCAGCTAGTTCAAAAAAATAATTCCTAATCAGGCCTTTCATAAACCACCACCGTTATAGGCTCAGAAGGTTCAATCAACACTAAACAAAAGTTAGCATGAGCATATACCTATGAAAACCTCTATAAGGATAATAAATATAATCTTCACACAATATACTATAAGTAGCTCTCATATCTGTACCTATGAAACCCCCTATAAGGCTAATAGATACAGGCACATACTGGTGATAGGCAATGAACATGCACAAATGAATGACAAGACATAATTCATAATAAAATAATGTAACTTAGTGTATAAACTCATCTTTTTGATATCATTATCAACCACCAGACTTAATCCGGAACCCATATCATCAACATCATCATCACCCGCTGAACTTAATTTGAAAATTATATAATTAATATCATCATCAACCGTCGGACTCAAGTTGGTGTATATATATATTTACATACATACATCAATACCATAATCCACCGACTAAGCATTCATCACTAGATTTACATATGTCTCTATGTGGATATATATATATATATATAATTGCATGACTAAAATAATTGCTAAAAAGAGTATAAATCCATAAATACATTGCCCAGGGTAAACTCTGAGAGTAAATCATCATAAAGGTATAGGAAGGGGTCAGTTATCTATCACAACCAAAGTAAATGGTATTAACAAAATCATGGACCAAAATCTATCTAGGTTAAGTAATTAAAAATTATTTTCCATCCCAATGCACAAAAGTCATCCATTAAGATGGTACGATTCCCATTATGAAGAAATCCATTTTAAGGTGAAAAGTGGGATTAAATCCCTTTTTAGGAAATATAGTAGCAAATCATATTTTAGTTGGAACCGTACCATTTACCGTATCTAGTGATTATGAATATACCAAATCTATGCATGCCATCACCACTATTCAAATAATAAAATCATAAGCATCAATATGTCAGTAAACTACGACCATTTTCTCCATAAGATAAAATAATTCCTCAAACTGAACCAATCAATATCTGAACATATCCTTGGGCACAAGAATATATCCAAAATAGCTACAACATCAGAATCACGACCTTAGGCCCAAATATATATATATATATCTAGCATAACCATAACTTCATGATCTGGGGAAAAACCATCCCAACCACCGAGTAATTTATTAAACATTAGATAAAAGTTTCATTAGTCTCAACTATGCCTAACACACTAAAATGCATATGTAAATCTACAAGAGCTAACACAAGTCTTATGCTAAGATAAGCTGAAAGGACCCACTTCTAATCTCTAAAATCCATTATAACCAAACATCGATCTCAGGCTAGGCAAAGGTGTCTAAATTCACTTCTAAATGTTGAATAGGCCAAAATAACCCTAAGTTGATAGATCTTCCCAATCACAAGCAACCAAGTTAACCCGACCAAAACTAATAGAAACTAAGGAAATTCCATTCCAAACATAGTTATGAAGTAATTCACCAAAGATAAGAGCAACCAAGATAATTTCTCCTAATTTACGATTTCACGATAGCCTAAATAGTCCACATAAGGCCAATCATACTATTCATGCTTCCAATATCTAAATCTCATTCCATATCTGTAATAATATCATAGTCATGCTACAAATTAGGTCTATCTATAAGAAAAATGATAGGATCATAGAAGAATAATAAATATTTCAACTTAAGGGTGAAATACCCTTTATCCCCAAGCTCACAATTTATGCTAAGTCAGGGTGTGTTACCCACAATCACATCATAAAATTTCTATTTAACACGCAACATATATAAAGCACTATCTTAAGAGAAGAGTAGATAGAAGCCAACCTCAAAGCCGAACCATAAAACCTTGAATCATCCACAAGGTATCCGTCTTCACTCCATGATCTAAAAATCCTGCCACACTATCCAAGTCATAATCTACATGTCAATAGGAGTAAAATGAGACCAATATTGTGATATAATGGGTCAAGTCAAATTTTGGGTATAGAATGTGTTGCCTCTTATATTCAAGTTTTTATAATGACAAACTAATGAGTGGACTTTTGTAGGATATTGGAAGATCACTAATTATGGAAGGATATCTCACACAAAGATATAAAGGATCAAAGAAGACTAATTCAACATGTAAGTAAGAAAGAGAGTCGGCTCCAAAAATAGAAGAGCATACAATTATGAAAATTTATAGCCACGACATCTAAATAGTATGGAAAGAAAATCAATCTAGTATTTGAATAAAAAGGAGAAGGATTACATCCCTAGAATCATAGAAAATTAAATCAATCAAGACATAGAACAAAAGTAGGGAAGACTACAACATCTACATGGACATATCTGATATGGACATTTATAGGTGTGGAAGTTGCACCACGTATAGAAGTATCTATTATGGACATTTATTATGGTGACATCCCCCAATCAAGATATCAATTCAGATCCCTGATTGAGAAGAAATATCTTGGGTTTCCTTACAAGGAGCAATAATAAAAGAAGTTGGAAACTATAAAAGAAGAGACAAATGGCTGAAGCACTCACGAAACTTTAAGAAAAATCTCAAGGTATCTCAATCTTAGTCTCACAAAGCTTTGAAACTCTTAGTTCATAATAGTTGTATAAAGAATAGGATTAAGTAACCTTTGTAAAACAAATTGAAACTACGTCACAAGATTTGAAGAACAGAATAAGTCTTCCGAACTTGTTTCCTATCATTGTCATCATGACCGATATAGAAATATCTAATAAAATGTTGAAACCCAAGGGGAATGGATGTAGGCATCACATTGGTGTTCCAAACCAGGATAAATCTCTGTGTATTTACTTTAAATTCAATTATTTACTTGCTTAATTATTTCAAATTTAATCTGTTCTATAAAGTGTACTGATCTGCAGGCAAATTGACTGTAAGGAGTCAATAGTAGACTCACAAAAATTTTTAATTCACTCCCTCCCTTGAATTTCAATTGCTATCAGATTGCAAACTATCAAATTCCAAATGCTCTTCTTTAGGATGGTCACTCCCCCATTGTTTTTGTCTAATCAAATGACTTCCAAGCCTGGATTGTCATTAAGAAGGGACCAAAGCTGATTTAAGACTCAAAGATAAGCAAATGGACAAAGATAAAGAGTCTATAGTACTGACGTAGAAGACCTTGAAATCTTTGAGGTCACCAAAGAACAACAAAAGGTAATCCAAACTAATAGACATGCTATAAATTTACTTCTTTGTGCAGTTAGTGGAGAAGAATATGACTAGATATCAACTTGGGAAACTGCAAAGGAAATGTGGGGCAAATTAGAGGTAACCTATGAAGGAACCACTAATGTCAAAAAGTAAAAAATTGCTTCCCTAGTCAATGAGTACGAGCTGTTTAAAATGGAAGAAAATAAGAACATGAGACAATGTTTGCCAGATTCAGCAAGATCGTATGTGAGCTAAAATTTCTGGGGATGATCTATCCACATAGCCTACAAGTGCAAAATTTTTTCTAAAGTCTCCCAAAAATATGAGAAACAAAGGATACAATCCTAAAAGATGGAGATCTTCATAACATGACATATGATGAGAAACGAGGTAACCTCATTACATATGAACAAAATTATATAAATAGGTAACACAAAGAGGAAAAGAAGAAACCAGTAGAATTAATGCCATACCAACTGAACTAGAGGGCAATCTAGAGAAAGCCCATAGCTAAGGCATGGCTCTTATAAATTATAGAGTAAGACAGATCATGAGACAAAGACAGTAAAGATCCCAATGAGCCAAATATAATGACTCAACTAGAAATGGTGATTGTTGTTATCACTATAGAAGGCCTGGAAATTTCAAACAAAATTATCTAGAATAAAGAAGAAGATTGACCAAAAAGAATCAAAATTTTAGAGCTTAGAGTGATAAATATAAAATCAAAGAAGAAATAGAAGTAGCCAATATGTGCGTCATAACAATAGGTGAATACAGCGAGGTAAGACCACATGATTATCATAATTGTAATATTCTTGAATCTAATTTAGATATGATAACCGACAAGCTTCAAAGATTTATAGATGAATATAATAAACTTGATCAAGAGAAGAAAAGTTGTGAAGCTCTATTTGAATGAAAACTCAAAGAGGAACAAAGAAATTGTTAAATTGAAATTGAAGCATGTTAAATTGAATTTGGCATACTTCACGAAGAGCTTGATTATATAAAAATACAATTGAATAGCATTAAGAAATCACCAATTCATAGTTTTGATAGATCAAACTATTTTAAAAACAACTCAAGCTCCACATCAGAATCATTTAAATTAGCTAAAACTTCTTATCCTCTCGAGGACATACTTGTTTTATTTATGTTTAGAAAGAGAACAAATCTTACAAATGTAGGAATAAGCCTAAAAGTGTGTGGGTTTATAAGCCTAAAGAAAGCATATCTAACCAACAAGGACCCAAGATAACTTGGGTACCTAAATAAAATTAATTTTCATATTTTGTAGGAACATGTCTGCAAGAGCTATAAGAATGTGGGTTATTATAGTGGATGTTCCAAAAACATGATAGGAAAGAAAGAAAATTTTTTTGATCTAAAGAAAATAGATAAAAGATCAATAAGATTCAACGACAATGCTAGAGGCAATGTTATCAGAGTCGGCTAGTAAAGCTCAGCTCATCATGTGAATTTTGCTGAAGTATATCTAGTAGACGACCTCCAACATAACTTGCTTAACATCAGTCAGCTGTGTGACGCTGAATTTAGAGTCTCCTTCAAAGTTGAAAGTTGCTCCATTAAATATGACGAAAGAGACATCTCCCTCAACGATGAACGTATTGATAATATATATGTTTTAAATAGTCCTGACTTTTCTACCTTAATCTACCTCATTGTATAGACCAATGATATTTGGTTGTGGAGTAGAAAGCTTGGGCAAGCTAGTATGAATATCATCGACAAACTGTCTAGACTAAATTTGGTAAAAGGTCTGCCAAAACTTAAGTTTGAAAAGGATCACATCTATAATGCTTGCCAAATGGGTAAACGGACTCGGATATCATTCAAAGTCATAGACATTATCTCTACTACCAAACCGCTTCAAACAATCCATATGGATTTATTTGTCCCCACCAAAACCACAAGTATTAGTGGAAAAAGATATGTTTTTATTGTATTTGATGATTACTAACATTTTACTTGGGTGATGTTTCTTGCTAAAAAACACAAGGATCTCACAAACTTTGAGATCTTTTGTAGAAAAGTACAAAAAGAAGCTGGACACTTCATCACCTATGTTCAAAGAAATCATGGAGGAGAATTTAAAAATAAGGCATTTAAGGAGTACTTTGCTCTGAAAGAATACTCTCATAACTACTCATCACCTTGGTCTCCTCAGCAAAATGGTGTAGTGGAGCGAAAAAATTAGTCTCTTCAAGAAACTGCCAGGACATGCTGTTATAACACATACAATACTATTATAACACAATCTCCCAGACCGTTTATGGGAAGAGGCAGTAAGCAAAACATGTGACATCATCAACAAGTGCCTTATCAGAAAAATTCTAAAGAAGACACCTTATGAGTTGTGGAGAGAAAAAAAGCCTAACATTATATACTTTTATCCCTTTGGATACAAGTGTTTCATCCACAATAATTATAAGAATAACTTGGGAAAATTTGAAACATAGAGTAAAAATGGTATTTTTCTTGGGTATTCTCTTACTAGTCATGCTTACAGAGCTTATAATAAAATAACTATATGTGTTGAAGAATCTATGCATATTGTATTTCATGAATCTGATCATCCTCCTATGAGTTTGAGTATTGATTAAGAATAGGTCAGTGATCTATAATCTGGAGGAAATGCTAGCACAATTTATGATCCATCATGAGATGAGTTAACTACACACCCTCAAGAGTCGACTTCTATAGTAAAAATAGACAAATCGAGTGTTCCAAGAGAGTGAAAACACAATGCTAGATAGCTAAATTATTTATCATCGTAAATCCTGATGATAGGATGCAAAAAAAGCATCATTATGAAAGAAAGCATTTGTTGTGCTTGTATCTTGAATTGAACCAAAGAAGATAGATGAGGCCCTCAAAGATGAATCATGGGTCGAAGCCATGAATGAAGAATTAGACTAGTTTTAAAAAAATCAAGTTTGGACTCTAGTTGAAAGAACCAAGAACTTCTCAACAATTGGAACTAGATGGGTCTATAGAAACAAATTGAATGAATAAGGTAAGGTTATTAGAAACAAAGTCAGACTTGTAGCTCAAGGCTACTCTCAACAAGAATGAGAATTTAAAATGAGTCTTATGGGAGAGCTCACATCTTCTTAGGATTACAAATCAAGAAAACTCTTAAAGGTAACTTCATCAGTCAAGATAAGTACACAAAGGAACTCATCAAGAAATTAGGTATGGAAAAAGTAAAGGCCTATGGAACTCCAATGAGACCATCCACAAGACTCGATTCAGATTTATCTGGAAAGAATGTTGATAAGAAAATATAAAAGGGAATGATAAAATTTCTACTCTACTTGACTGCCAATCGACCAAACATCATGTTTAGTATATGTAAATATGCCAGGGTCTAGTTAACTCCCAAAGAGTCTCATCTAACTGCCATAAAAAGGATTATCCAATACCTTATAGGAACTTAAGAAATTAGACTATGGTACCCTTGATATTCCTATTTTTATTTAATTGGATATTCAGATGTTGACTTTGTAGGTGATAAAAGTGATAGAAAAAACACTAGTAGAACTTGTCAAATTCTTGGTGATGTCCTGATTTTATTGTATAGCATGAAGAAAACTTCAATTGCACTTTCAACAATTGAAGATGAATACATAGTTGTTGGAAGTTATGGTACTCAAATTTTATGGATTATAAATCAACTACTTGATTTTAATTTGTCTCTTGAATCTGTTCCCATAATGTGTGATAACACCAATGCTATTAGTTTATCTAAATATACTTTTCATCGTTCTAGGGCCAAACATATTGATATTAAGCATTATTTTATTCGTGATCATGTAGAAAATGGTAATTTTTTGTTAACATTTGTTGACTCCAAAAATCAACTGGTAGATATTTTTACAAAACCCTTGTTAGAAGAAATATGTTTTTACCTTAGAAAAAGACTTGGTATTCTCAGTATTAAGGATTTATGAGCTTTATTTTTGGACAAAAAATTCTTTTGCTTGTTCTAATTTTACCGTCAATTTTTAACCAAAAAGTTGGTTTTCAAAAAAGAGGTCATCTTTATTCTCTTCGACTCTCAAGCCCCTTTTTCCGCTTCTGGATCTCTTTACCTTTTCAACACCCCACCATCTTCCACCCTTATACATCCATCAGTCATCTTTTCCCTTTACACCTCTTCATCTTCTACTCCTTTATCTTTTCCAACAGTCACCTACATCCCCCATCTCCTTCTAGTCCTCTTAACCATTTTTTCTATTTCTGCCTCATTTAAAATTTATCTTTCATTTTCTCCTATGAAAAGAACTTATTCTATGGCAAATATATCCAAATATCTTCCCAAAGCCCTCTATAAAAGTCTTGTTATCTACTTTGAATCCTCTGACGAATATTCGACGGTCTCTTAATCAACTTTCATCAAGAGATGATATCATACTTCTAGCCCATTTCCTCTGCCAAGAAATCTTATCCAAACCCTCTTAAATCCCTCCATATAAAAGACATGCACAAGTTCTATACGTGCTCTCATAAAGACAAATTCTCTGCCTTTAAAAGTTGCTCTATTGTACCTGGTCATATTATGAATCTTCGTCAATTAAAAGATTCTTTTTGTAATGTCAGTAAATTCTTTAAGTTTTAAGATTTGTCCCTTTTTTGTCTTTATGGACTTTTGGTTTAGAGTATCTAATTTGTATATTTTATGCAAATCTTTGCCTCTCACCTGATATTGGTGAACTCGAGACTCTTGTGCTTGGCACAAGAATCATTCAGAATCTAATCTTGTCCAGTTAAGAATAAGTAAATTGGGGAGAAAAAAAGTGTTGCTCTCAAGATGAAAAAATAGATGAACTAAACAAAAAGTAATGTCTTCTTTCCTTTCCTCTTCTTTTAACATCTTCAGATATAGAGTTATAGTTAGGTAACCTACACAAAGTATCCAACTTATGCCAGCGCTGCCCCACAAACAGATTGAGTAGGGCATTCTTCTATTCAACACTCATTTTCAGTTAACTTCAGCAATTACCTTGCATTCTTTTGAAGTAAAGACCTACGAATAGATTGAGTAGGATGTATTGTTTGCACCAAATCCTTGATTTGATTCTTCAAAGCATTAAAAACTTCTTTGGGTGATTTGTTTAGCTACCTAATGAGCTTCCTAAGGGTCTCTTCAATGTCTGATTCAGTTGATGCAGAAGCCTCATCCAAAAAATCATGCTTTTTTAGCTTACTTCTTTGACAATAAGCTATCTTAACCTCTTTGGCAAGGTTTGCCAAGTTAAGCATGTTAGAAAAGGCTTTGGTGACAATGATGGAATCCCCAGCATCCAAACTAGTAAGCATACTCCCAAGATTTTTGAATTTCTGTGGGATACTTCCCTTCATATTCAATAGAAAGTTCATAATAGTCTTGAACCTAGCACAATGTAGCACCAGAGTAAGTTCCTTCCACTTTTACTAAAAATTGCTAATATTTTGTAATGATTAAGACCATAGTACCTATAATTTCCCATGTTCTCACAAAGATAGAAACATCATGAAACAATCAAAAATCAAACTTTGACTCTCATTTATCCCAGCTAAACAATCTTTGATAAAGGAAAACATTAAAGGATATGTCAGTACTACCCAGGGACCAAAGTTAAAACTAATTTGATAAAAGAGCAGACAGTGCCAAATGAGAACATAATAGATAAGGAACAAGCTTGATAGAAGTAAATATTTTCTTCATTTCATGAGCTTGAGCTAAATTAGTCCCTAATTCAAGGACTAATATAGAATTCTCCTTAATGAGTCAGGAGAATTTCATTTCAACATCATTGAAATAAATCAAAATTGCATAACTATACATCTTAGTCAACCAAAAAGAAGCTCCATCACCCTCAACAATCCATTCCCCCTCCCCCTTTTATTGGTAGTATGCAGATCACCCAACTCAAAACTTTATATATAATTTGATGTAAGGAGTTAAACAAAATTTTAACAATAAAGAAAAATAAGAATACAAAAGTACGTATAGTGGACACTTGTCTAATGCATTCACACCAGAAACTATGAATAAAGTACAAATCTCTACTTACACTGCATAAACAATAAAAGAATTACAGTAAAGGTGTTGAACAGAAGTTGATAAACACAAACTTCAAATAAGTACTAACAAAATAAACCAAAATGTATAATTGACGCAACACGTTCACATCATAAATTATGAAGAAATTACCTATTTTTTAACTAATTCACATAAACATCAACACAAACACATTAAAGTAGTTGAATCAAACAAGCAATGCAAACAAAATTGAGAAAGCACATAAATTAAGGAACCAAATAAACGAAATTGAAAATAGAGATTAAGAAAATCACACCTAATTATCTATAATGGAAGCTGCGTTATTAAATTAAGAAAAACTACTGGTCACTCCAAAAGGCAAATAAAGAAAACCTTTAAGAAAACTGAGAAAGCACAATTGCTGGCTCTTGCTAAAGAGGCGGTGGAAAATGGAGAATTAAGAAACCCACGCTATTTGTGGAAACATTAGGGTACATCAAAGAATATGGAACATTTTTGTATTTTCAATTAAGAGAAAAAAAATTTCTTTTAATCTTTAAAAACATGACCATTTTGGCGCATGCCTAAATAATTTTTTTAATTAAAATTTTTAGACTCCCGTTCAAGGCTCAAATTATCAATAGGTTCCAGTTAAATTTTTTTAGGAACATATTTTATACCTTCACAATAAAATACACAATTAGGTACTAGAATATAATCTCGTCCTAATATATATACTTTTAGAGACAAAATTATTAATTTGTCCCTAAATATTGGTCTTAAATAGACCTTTTTGTTGTAGTGTAGAGATCAGAAAGTAGATGTTTTCTCCCACGGGGGAGATGGTGTGTTGCATTGCCTGGGTCAACTATGTGTGCCAGGTGTAGATAACTTGAGGCAGCGAATTCTTATAGAAGTGCATAGTCCACGCTACTCAATTCATCCAGGGGCCACCAAGATATACCATGACTTGTGGGAGGTCTATTGATAGAGTGGGATAAAGAGAGTTATTGCAAAGTTTGTAGCTAAGTGCTCGATATGTCAACAGGTTAAGATCGAGCATCAGAAGCCTAGTGGGCTTATGCAGAAGTTCAGTATTCCCACTTGGAAGTAGGAGGGGGCGAATATAGATTTTGTGATGGGTTTACCCCGTACTCATCGTTAGCATGATTTGGTTTGGGTCATTGTGGATAGGATGACCAAATCAGCTTATTTCTTACCAGTTCATATTTTCTATTCAGCTGAGGATTATGCCAAGCTCTATGTTAGAGAGTTGGTTAGATTGGATGGAGTTCCATTGTCCATCATCTCAAATAGAGGTACGCAATTCACCTTTCATTTCTGGAAAACCTTCCAAAAAGGTATAGGTACCCAAGTTCACCTCAGTACAACCTTCCACCCTCAGACAAATGGTCAAGTAGAAAGGACCAGTTAGACTTTGGAAGATATATTAAGAGCATATGCCATTGACTTTAATGGTCATTGGGATGACCACTAGCCTTTGATCGAGTTTGCATATAATAACAGTTACCATTCAAGCATTTAGATGGCTCCATTTGAGGTGCTATATGGGAGGAGATGTACATTTCCTATTAGTTGGTTTGAAGTGGGTGAGGCCACATTAGTAGGGCCTGACTTGGTATTTGATACCTTAAAAAGTTCAGTTGATCAGGGAAAGGGTTAAGATAGCTCAAAGCCAGCAAAAATCATACGCAGATGTGCGAAGGAAGGATCTCATGTTTGAGATTAGGGATTTTATGTATTTTAAAATCTCTTCTATGAAAGGAGTGAAGAGGTTTGGAAAAAAGGGGAAGCTCAGTCCCCGGTATGTTGGTCCTTACTGAATTCTCAGCTTATGAGCTTGAGTTGCCTTTAGATTTAGCTTTAGTCCATCCAGTGTTTCATGTCTCCGTGCTAAAGAAACCCAGCAGACATAGTCCCTATAAAGGGCAAAGATGTTCAGAACAACTTTCTTATGAAGAGATCCCAGTCAAAATCCTTGATCGTCAAATTCACAGACTGAGAAACAAAGAAGTACCTCTAGTCAAAGTTCCTTGGAGGAATCAGTCCATTAAGGGGGCTACTTGGGAAGAAGAAGTAGATATGCAGACCAAGTATCCTCACCTCTTCTCTGCAAACTCCAATTCAGCTCAAGCTAATAGTTTTTCTTAAATTTACTTAGTTCCATAGTCATATTTCTATATGAGTTAGTTATCAGTTCAGTTGCATAGCATTCTCATATCACTATACCCTCACAAAATAACTCATTCATATGTTATGTCCTCAGAATTTAGTCATGATTCAGTAATACATGTTCAGTATTAAAATTCAGTGTATTAGTAGTTTCAGTCATGAAATCATGCTTTAGTTATGCATGCTCAGTAAGCAAGTTCAGTATATCAGTATTCTCAGCTTAGTCAATCTTATTCGAGGTCAAATTTCCAAAGGCGGAGATATTGTAAGACCCCATAAAATTCTAAGCTAACTCAGCCCTTAGAGCTTGATAAGGGGTCCCATACTGAGAAATTTCAGCTAAGTGTCTACACTTGAAATTATTTTTGGCCTTATAAGTTGGTGATCGTATTTCCCAACCCTGAAGATCTTAAAGTATCAATTTTTAGGTTGATTCATGATCAGGTATGTCAGTATGTGTTCTCGGATAAGTTTGTGGATTTTTTTTAACATTGTTTGAATCATGTTTGGAAGTCCAAACCAGTGGATCAACGCGATCTCGACGCATCGCATTGCCTATCACATTTATAAATCTTTTTCCCAGCTCTCAATGCCAATTTCCAGTGAGCCAATGCAGACTCAATATGGCACATCGGCCATCGCATTGACCCCATCACGCGACGTGTCACTGGACCCATTTTTTGTCATTGAAACTCTGCATCCATGAGAGTATTTGGGTCATTTTCCCACCCCTATTCAGCCCTAACAACATGAAATTAATCACTCATAGGGCAAAAACATTCATTATTTCACTCAAATTACTCAATAATAAAACCCTAGGAGATCCAATTTCAATTCAACCATTAAGAAATTCACCATCAACCTTCATTAATTCAAGTACCAAGTGTAATACCCCGAGAAATTTTTCATTGAAATTTTATGCGTAAACGTGTTGGGTTCTATCTTCTAGAATGAATTATAACTTTTTCATGTGGAATGTCTTAGATTATGACCCACCACTGTGTAGAGTATCGAATAAGCTTTCCAACTATATGTGGATCATCCAAAACAGACACCCGAGCGACGAGTTATGAACATTCTGATCGAACCATAAATAGTAGTGAACAGTAAAACGTGCAAGAAAAAGTACTGAGGCCTGGCATATTTTTGCTCCAAATTTAAACGATCATAACTCCTTGTACATAATGATCTGGATGATCTATATATATATATCAATGAAAATCTCTGCGAGTCCTCTTTCCAATGAAATTGGTTTCATCCAATTTGGCTATCGGAGCAAAAAGTTATGGTCGATCTACTTCAGCCTATCAAAAGTAATTTTTGGATCAACTTCAAATGATCATAACTCCTCGTACAGAATGATCTGGGTGAGATACTATATATCAACAGAAAGATATGAGAGTCTTCTTTCTAATGAAATTGGTTTCATCCAATTTGGATATCGGAGTAAAACGTTATGGTTGATCTACTTCAGACTATCAAAACAGTCCACCAAAGGACAGATTCAAGAATTATTTGATTTTCAAGGGCGTTTTGGTCATTTCCCCTCACCCAAAATCCGTCCAAACCCTATATTAAATCCTATTAGAAGCATTATATGTTATATTTCATCAAATTCCCTCAAAAAGAAAACCCTAAGCTCCTACATCCAACTTCAAGAACCTCCAAAGTTCACCATTAATTCTGCAAATTTATTCAAGATTCCAAGTTTCTAGTTCAAGAACTCCAAGAACTATCATTCAAAGGCACGATTAACATCTCAAAAATGAGTATCGATCTAAAGTTCATCATTCAAGGTATATGGGGTTTTTTTAACAAGAACTCTCTTTCGTTCTTGTGCCCAAAAGTAATTTTCTTTACAAAGGCATGATTTTTATTTAATTTTTACGAATTTGAAGCATGAACCCATATCTTATGATGATTAATATAAAATCTTGATGCTTATGATTTTGAAAGATGAATTTACATGTGTGGAGATATAAAGAATGAATCTTGAACGATATTTATCATGATTTTGATATTTGGGTCGTGAATCCCCATTGGAAATTGTGTTTTTTTAAGAAAGTATCTGTTATAAGCACGTTGATGTTGAATATTTGAGATATTTTGAATGATTTGACCTTTTGATCTTAATGGAGTTGTTTTGAACTCGAGTGTGAAAGAAATCCACAACGGGGTTGATTTTGATAGATGGGAAGCATGATGGCTCCCGATGTATATTTATATATTACTGAAATTGTTTTGTTATGGATTGTCTTTGAAATGATCTGAGCTAAGTCCGGGAGAAATCTTTAGCACCGAGTGGGAGGTATAAAGCGACCTTACTTCCCTAGAACTATGTGTCCCCATAGGAGAGAGCCTGAGGCTGATTTATATTGTGATCCCTAGTTTGTGTGGATTTGATATCGATAGTCCTACTCTAATAGCAAGGATAGGACGACTCTTCCCAACGTGGATTTTATGTTGGACTCCATGTAGCTTACATGGTTTATGTTGGTTATAGGATCTCTCAGTGTGTGTGTGTTTCCTTGTGTCTATGGTGAATGGTGAAGTGATTTGAAAGTGGAATTGTGAAAGTTATTCTTTCGAAAGATTTAAATGATATTTACATTATGAGAATGGATATTCTTGATGAACTGAAAGTGATTGACAAATTATATGATGACTCACATTTGTTATTGTACTTATTTCATCCTCTCATGATTATGATGATTTTCTTCGGGCTATGGGAGTCTTTCATACATCCTGCATATTTCTTATAAATATTTATGATGATGATGTTTATACAATTACATACACCCCCATATACTCAGTTCCTTTCCATGGTACTGACCCACATCTTTGAATATGGGCTACATTTTCTTGGAATATAGTTTCAAGTGCTCAGTTCCAGGTTTGGCAGTGATTCTTCAAGCACGTTGTTCTACATCCTCTGTTGTGGTGAGTCCTCATGTTTCGAGGACGTGATATCTGATATTGGTTTCACGAAATCGTTTACATTTGATAACTGAGTATGAGTCAGTTGGGGCATGTCTCAATGGCTCGCTGGTTTTATTGATTTTCTTAGAGAATTGTCAGACTAGTATAGATGTTAGGAGTTGACTAATAAGCCGTATTTTGTTATCTTTCTGAATTTTTTTTATTCTTGGATGATGATTACTTTGTTGATATTTGAGGGTTATTTATGGAAACCCCGTTGATTTGTGTTGAACTGAATGAAAATGGATCAAAGGGTTAGCTTGGGACTACTAATAGCCTCAAGCACCATGTGACGCTCTGGGACCCATTTTCCGGGGCGTTACACCAAGGTATGTGAAGTGTTCATCCAAGGGTTTCCTTCCACCTTTTGAGTTCAAAAAACTCTTTTAAATTACAAGTTAAATGATTTCAAAGATTTCATGTTGGATTTGAATGTAATCTTGATTATAATGTTAAATGGGTTTTCAATTCCATAATTTATCACAAGTTCCATGAAAACTAGTTAATTGTGGATTGAATTATGTGAACTTCATTTTGAACTGTTGAATTACACATTGAATGTAGTATCCATAATAGTATTACATGTTTATTGATATGTGAAATACCCATGCTCCCCAAGTGTTTTTCAAAATGCCTTATGTGAATTGACTAGTGCAAGCATGACATGTTATTATGTGATTTCGTTCATGCACAAACTCATGTATATCAAGTATTTGACAAAAATGTCTAAATGAATGCATTATTAGTAAACAAGTACTATTATACTACTAAAGTCATGCAATGTGTTACTTTTCATATTATTGAGTCTTAGGGGTATTCAGTACCCGAAAATCTAGCTATTTACCTAGAGCTATAGTAGTTACAGAATAGTCTCAGTAGTGTCATGAATAGTAATATGCAGTAATCAGTCCCTATCTCAGTTCAGTAGTCAGTTTAGAACTTAGTGAACCCAGTTCAGTTTAGTTAGATAGTACGATCAGTAACAGTTCAGTCAAGCCTAGTATAGTTTAGAAATTAGTTCAGTGTCTATTCAGTTGGAAATAGGAATCAGCACTGAGCGAACCCAGGTATGAGGACATTCCTGTCAACATAGGGTTTGACCCTTTGTAGCTATCCCTGAGTTACAGAATTACGTAGCCAGTGTAGGTTGAGATATCTTCCTACCCGACTAAGGTTGATACATCTCACATGAGTTCTTTTACCAGTAAGGGTTGACAAAAGTGCTTCCTATCAGAGAGGGTTAACTCACAGCTTATCTTTACCCATGGTACGGTATTGACACCCTTCCAACTGGGGTTACAGATTGGACCACAATATATTTGGAGAGGGGCATATCAGTTAGATAACTACCTTTCATAGATTTAGTTTCAGTCTCAGTATAAAACTCATTCAGCTTACGAATTTAGGACTATCAGAAACAGTAACCCAGCTCAGTATAGAACTCAGTTCTATTTTTCAAAATTAGGAATGTCAGAAACAATCACTCAGTTATCAGTACTACAGTATCAGTAAACTCAAATATTAGCTAATTAGTATTCATAACTCAGTATCCAGTGTTAACTTGATCTCAGTTACAATTTATGTATTCATGAATATACTCTTATTCAGTTACATCCATGTTAATTAGCTACTTGTTGTCCATGCATATGAACCCATGCAGATCAACCTACCTTACTTAGCATACCAGTGTATTCAAAATACTGACGCATACTTTTCTTTTGTGCTATGATGTCTTATATCATAGGTTCAGAACATAGGCTCTTGACTGCACTTAGCAGCCCAGATTATCAGTAGCAGATTTAGTAGTGAGTCATCATAATTTTAAGATACTGTAATCTTTTAGAATTTCAATAGTTCAGCACATTCAATAGATTGAGTTAGTTAGGGACTTATCCCATCAACTCCATATTCAGATAGATAGAGGCTTTTAGTCTAGAGTATTTTAGATAGATATTAAGTTTTCAGTATTCATTTATCAGTATTCAATATTTATTTTTAGTTGTGAACCTTATTGTGATTTCATCCTAATTTCCTATTGAAGTTAAGAGAAGCTAAGGTTTTGATGTTTATTAATCTGAAGCAGGTTAATATGATAGAGAAAAGGTATTCTCTTAAGTTTACTCAGTTAGCTGGATATGCCCTTCACGTGGTAGTAGATAGCATATCTAAGATGAGTAAGTTTGTTTCGGGTGTGTCTAACAGTGTGGTCAAGGAGTGTAGGACCGCAATGCTGGTTAAGGAGATGGACATTCCAGGCTCATGGACTATGCTCACTATATAGAAAAAGCTAAGGAGATAAAGAACAAGAGAGCGAGAATAGGTAGCTTCAACTTCACTCGGCCTTAGCCAAAGGGTGGTAATTGTTCTTAGTTCTGCCCAAAAATCTTTTGTTCTAGCTCTTTCCTCAACCAGTGCTCCAGTGCAAACATTTAGAGATGGAAATTGAGATAAATTATTAGGCCCTCAAACCTAAGGTAGTGTTAGTAGTGCCCGAACAAATCCTCTTTGCCAGAGATGTGGAAAAAACCATCAGGGTGTCTGCAGAACTGGCAGTGATGTCTGATTTGGATATGGAAAGCCAGGCTATAGGGTCAAAGAGTGTTGGATTCTCAGAGTCAACATAATCATCTCCCAACTCAGTCAGGTCACCCGAACTATCAGGGTGCCACTTCTAGTACCACCAGTGGGCAATGCCCAAACAGACTTTATGCACTTCAGTCCTGACAAGATCAGAAAAGTTCTCTTATTGTGGTCATTTGTATGTTACAAGTTTATCATTTACATGTTTATGATTTCCTAGAACTAGGAATTTTTTTGTCCATTGTAACTCCTTATATAGTCGTTGACTTTAGAGTCAGTCCCAAAGTTCTAGCAGAGCCTTTCTTAGTTTCTGCCCTAGTGGGTAAATCTATCATAGCCCAACAGGTATACAAGAACTGTCTAATTATGGTATCTTAGAAAGTTACTTTAGCAGACTTAGTAGAGCTAGAGATGATAGATTTTGATGTCATTCTCAACATGGATTGGCTTCATTCATGCTATGCTTCAGTTGACTGATGAAATAGAATTGTTAAATTTCAGTTTCTGAATAAACCTGTCCTAGAGTGGATGGGTAGTACTTCAGTAGTTAGGTGTTAGCTTTTTTCGTACCTTAGGGAGAGGAAAATTATATCTAAGGGATGTGTCTATCATCTTGTTTGAGTTCAAGACTCTAGTTTAGAGACCCCTAATCTTGAATCAGTGTTAGTAGCATGTGAATTCCTAGATCTATTTCTCGAAGATCTTTCCAGAGTTCCTCTTGAGAGGGAAATTGACTTCAGAATAGACCTTCTTCCCAATACTCAACCTATCTCTATCCCGCCATACAGAATGGCTCCAACAGAACTCAGAGAATTAAATGAACAGTTGAAAGATCTCCTAGATAAGGGATTCATTAGACCCAGTGTATCCTCGTGGGGTGCACCAGTCCTATTCGTATGTAAGAAACACGATTTTCCTAGAATACGTATAGACTTCTGTCAGCTAAATAAAGCCATGATCAAGAACAAGTATCTACTTCCCAGAAAACTTCAAGGTGCCAGCTACTTTTCTAAGGTAAACCTCAGGTCAAGCTATCATCAGCTCAGAGTTATAAAATGTGACATTTTGAAGATAACTTTTAGAACTCGATATGGTCACTTCAAATTCCTAGTCATGTCTTTTGGTCTTTCCAATACCCCAACAACTTTTATTGACTTGATGAATCGTGTGTTCAAGCAGTACTTTGATATGTCCATCATAGTCTTTATTGATGACATTCTTTTCTACTTCTACGGTGAGATGACCATGCAGACTTTCTTAGAATAGTGTTACAGACCCTCAGAGCCCATCAATTGTTTGCCAAATTTAGTAAATGTGAATTTTGGCTTAGGTAAGTAGCTTTCCTTAGTAATATCATTTCCAGTGATGGCATAGTGTTGATCCTCAAAAGAATAAAGCAGTGAGAAACTAGCCCAGACCTATCTCTCCATCAAATGTTAGGAGTTTCTTGGGCTTGGCTGGCTATTACCAATGGTTTATTGAGAGATTTTTGTCTATTGCATCCCTGCAACTCAAGTTTTGACTCTACCAGATAGTTTAGATGAGTTTGTGGTATATTTTGATGCTTTTAGAGTGGGTTTGGGGTGTGTTTTAATGAAGAGAGGTAAGGTTATAGCCTATGCCTCAAGACAGCTTAAACCCCATGAAAAGAACTACCTCATTCATAATCTTGAGCTAGCAGCTATAGTGTTTGCCTTAAAAATTTAGAGGCACTACTGTGCATGTTGATATGTTCGCAGACCATAAGAGCCTAAAGTTTGTATTTTCTCAGAAAGACCTGAATCTGCATTAGAGGAGGTGGTTAGAGTTGCTGAAAGACTATGGCATGAGTGTTCTGTATCATTCAGGAAAGGCCAATGTAGTGGTGGATTCCCTAAGAGGATGTCTATGGGTAGTGTTACTCATGTGGAGGATGGTAAGATGAAGTTTTTTTAGGAAGTCCATCAGTTTACCCGACTAGGTGTTCGCTTAGTCGATTCAGCAGAAGGTAGTGTATGGGCTCAGAATAGATTAGAATCATCTCTGGTTTCTAAAGTGAAGGAGAAACAGGACAAAAATCTTGGTTTAGCTAAGTTAAAAGAGGCGGTCAGAGATTAAAAAGTAGAGGTTTTCTCCTAAGGGGGAGATAGTGTATTGCGTTTCTAGGGTCAATTATGTGTGTCAGGTGTAGATGACTTAAGGTAGCAGATTCTTGCAGAAGCACATGGTGCGCACTACTTGATTCATCCCGGGGCCACTAAGATGTACTGTGACTTGTGAGAGGCCTATTGGTGGAGTGGGATGAAGATAGATATTATAGAGTTTGTAGCTAAGTGCTTGATATGTCAGCTGGTTACGACCGAGCATCAGAAGTTTAGTGGGTCTATATAGGAGTTTAGTATTCCTACTTTGAAGTGGGAGGGGGTGATATGGATTTTGTGATGGGTTTTCCCCGTACTCGCCGTCAACATGATTCGGTTTGGGTTATTGTGGACAGGGTAACCAAATCAGCTTATTTCTTACCAATCCATACTTTCTATCAACCGAGGATTATGCCAAGCTCTATGTTAGAGAGTTGGTCAGATTACACGGAGTCCCGTTGTCCATCATCTCAGATAGAGGTATACAGTTCACCTCTAATTTCTAGAAAGCCTTCCAAAAGGGTTTAGGTACAAAAGTTTACCTCAGTATAACCTTTCTCCCTCAGATAGATGGTCTAGAAGAAAGGACCATTTAGACTTTGAAAGATATATTAATATCGTGTTCCATTGACTTTAAGGGTAGTTGGGATGACAACTTTCCTTTGATCGAGTTTGCGTATAATAACAGTTACCATTCCAACATTCAGATGGTTCCATTTAAGGTGCTCTATGAGTGGTGTTGTAGATCTGCCATTAGTTGGATTGAAGTGGGTGAGGCCGCATAGTAGGGCACTTGGTATTTAATACCTTAGAAAAATTTTAGTTAATCAGGAAAAGGCTTAAGACAGCTTAGAGCCGACAGAAATTGTTCGCAGATGTGCGAAGGAAGGATCTTGAGTTTGAGATTGGGGATTTTATGTATTTGAAAATTTCTACTATGAAAGGAGTGAAGAGGTTTAGCAAGAAGGAAAATCTCTGTCCCCGATATGTCGGTCCTTACCGAATTCTCAGCTATTTTGGAAAGGTAGCTTAGAGTTCGAGTTACCTTCAGATTTAGCTTGATGTCTCCTTTCTAAAAAAATACATAGGTGACCCAGTAGCCATAGTCCTATAGTGGGCATCGATGTTCAGAACAACCTCTCTTATGAAGAGATCCCAGTCTAAATCCTTGATCATCAGATTCGTAGACTGAGGAGCAAAGAAGTCCCCCTAGTCAAAGTTCCTTGGCGAAATTAGTCTGTTGAGGGAGCTACTTGGGAAGTAGAAACAGATATACAGACCAAGTATCCTCAACTCTTCTCTGCAAACTTAGATTCAGCTCAAGGTAAAAGTTTTCCTTGAATTTCCATAGTTCCATATTTATATTTTCGGTATGAGTTAGATATCAGTTCTGTTTCATAGCATTCTCATATCACGTATACCCTCACTAAATAGCTCGTTCATAGGTTATGTCCTCAGAATTTAGTCATTTTTCAGTCATGCATGTTCAGTATAAAAATTTAGTGTATTAGTAGTTTCAGTCATGAAATCATGCTTTAGTTAAGTATGCTCAGTAAGTAAGTTCAGTCTATTAGTATTCTCATCTTAGTCAATCTCATTCAAGGATAGATGTTCCAAAGGGGGAGATATTGTAATACCCCACAAAATTATAAGCTTAACTCAACCCTTAGATGATAAGGGGTCCTATACTGATAAATTTCAGCTAAGTGTTTACATTTAGAATTATTTTTAGCCTCATAAGTTGGTGATCCTATTTGCCAACCCTGAAGACCTTAAAGTGTTGATTTTTAGGTTGATCCATGATCAAGTATGTCAATAGGTATTTTCGGATAAGTTTTGGGTTTTGCAAACATCATTTGAATCACATTTTGAAGTCCAAACCAGTGGATCAATGCGATCTTGAAGACCGTGTCACCTATCACGTTGATAAATGTTTTTCCCAGCTCTCAATGCCAATTTCCAGTTAGCCGATGTGAACTCAACGTTGTGCGTTGGCCATCCCATCGACCCTATCAACACGGTGCGTCGGGTTGCGCGTCACTGGATCTTCTTTCAGTCATTAAATCTCCACATCCATGAGGGGATTGAGGTCATTTTCCCACCCCTATTCAGCCCTTACAATACTAAATTAATCACTCTAGGGAAAAACTATTCATTATTTCTCTCAAATTACTCAAGAACAAAATCCTAGGAGATCTTATTTCAATTCAAGCTTCAACAAATTCACCATGAACCTTCATTAACTCAAGTACCAAGGTACGCAAAGTGTTCTTCCAAGGGTTTCCTTCCACCCTTGGAGTTCAAGAAACTCTTTTAAATTACAAGTTAAATAATTTCATAGATTTCATGTTGGATTTAAATGGAATGTTGTTATGATGTTGAATGGGTTTTTAATTCCATGATTTATCATAATTTCCATGAAAATTAGTTAATTGTGGATTGAATTATGTGAACTTCATGTTGAACTCTTGAATTACAAATGGAATGTAGTATCCATGATAGTATTACATATTTATTGATATGTGAAATACCCATGCTCCCCAAGTGTTTGTCAAAATGCTTATATGAATTGACTAGTGCAAGCATGACATGTTATTATGTGATTTCATTCATTCACAAGCTCATGTATATCAAGTGTTTGACAAAAATGTATAAATGAATGCATTATTAGTAAGCAAGTAATATTATGCTACTAAAGTCATGCAGTATGTTACTTTTTATATTATCGAGTCTTGGGGGTATTCAGTACTAAAAAATCTGGCTATTTATTTACCTAGAGCTACAACAGTTACAGAATACTCTTAATAGTGTCACAAATACTAATACTTAGTAATCAGTCCCAGTCTCGATTCAGTAGTCAAATTAAAACTCAGTAAACTCAGTTTAGTTCAGTTCAAAAGTATGATCAGTAACAGTTAAGTCAAGCCTAGTACAGTTTAGATATCAGTTCAGTTTCTATTCAATTGGGAGTAGGAATCAGCACCAAGCGAACCCAAGCATGAGGGCATTCCTACCAGCATAGGGTTAGACCCATAGTAGCAATCCCTGAGTTACAGAACTACGTAACTAGCGTAGGTTGAGATATCTTTCTTCTAGACTAAGGTTGAAACATCTCACATGAGTTTTCCTGCCAGAGAGGGTTGATGAATGTACTTTCTATCAGAGAGGGTTAACTCATGACTTGTCTTTACCCGTGACATGGTATTGACATCCTTCCAACTGGGTTACAGGTTCGTCCCTAATCCATTTTGAGAGGGGCATGTCAGTTAGATAACTACCTCCTACAGTTTCAGTTTTAGTCTCAGTATAGAACTCAGTTCAGTTCTATAGATTCAGGACTGTTGAACACAGTCGCCCAACTCAGTATAGAACTCTGTTCCATTCTATAGAATTAGGACTATCAAAAAGTCACTCAGTTATTAGTACTGTAGTATCAGTAAACTTAGTTATCAGTCAATCAGTATTAGAACTTTGTATCCAGTATTAACATGATCTCAGGTACAGTTTATGTATTTATGCATATACTTCCACTTAGTTACGTCCATGATACTCAGCTAGTTATTGTCCATGCATATGAACCCATACATATCAGCCTACCTCATATAGCATACCGGTATATTTAAAGTACTGACACATACTTTTCTTTTGTGCTATGATGTCTTATATAATAGTTCAGATACACGGGCTCCTGACCACACTTAGCAACTTAGATTTCAGCTGCAGATTTAGTTATGAGTCCTCATAGTTCGAGGATGATATTATCTTTTAGTATTTTAGTAGTTTAGCACATTCAATAGACGGAGTTAGTTGGGGACTTATCCCATCAACTCCATTTCAAACAGTTAAAGGCTTTTAGACTAGAGTATTTTAGATAGATATTCAGTTTTCAATATTCATTTATCAGTATTCATTATTTGTTTTCAGTTTTGAACCTTAAGGCGACTTCAACCTAATTTCCATATTTATTTCAGTATTATTATTATTATTATTATCATGTTATTATTCAATGCTCATAACAGATATTAGTCATGGGTTAGCTTGTGGTCCTTCAAGGTCATAAGCACCGTGTAGCATCTGGGGTACAAACTCGAGGCCTTACAAACTTGGTATCAGAGCCTAAGTAAGGTTTAACAGAGTCCTAGGAAGTCTGAAAGCTACATCTAGTTGATACAAGTCAAATGGCCACCTTAGCTTTTGAAGACATCCTGCGAGGCCAACATAAGAAGAACCCAATTGTGGTCACATTGAAGGAATGGGAGCACGCATGGGGGACCCATTTTAAGCCCACAATAGAACAACCCCGTGTATGAAAGGTTGCTTGGAAACTTGCCTTGATGAGATGCCCGAGAGGTCCAAGTGTTGAAGAATAATTTTGAAGACCAAAAAGACTCAAGGAAATTCATATGTTGAAGTGTGAAGAAGACCACATCAAAGCACTACATTATCACCCATTCATTAAGGATGTAATGGTCTTTTTATGCTTTTTCTTTACACTTCATAGGAGCCCCTTTTCACTAAGGGTATTTTGGTCTGTAATGTAATAAGTATAAATAGACTCCTTAGGCATATTTTTCATTGGACTTTGATGAAATTGGATATTACTCTTATATTGTAGTTTTTAGTCTCTAGTTTTAGCTCTTAGAATCTGAAAATTGGTCCAAGAACATTTGAAGTTGGGGTTTCACTTGTTTTGGATAATTTGGCAAGAAAGGTGTACTTGAGGAAGAGTGTTTCCTTTGGGTCACCTAAGAGGAAGGTTTGAACTCTTATTTGTGAGGTGTGTTGAAGATTTTGAAACATCTTCTAGTGTTAATCATTGAATAGGAGTAAGGGTCTTTCTATTTATCCTTTAATTTCAAGCATTCTTCTTCTTCATCTCCATTCTATGTGTTGTTTTCTCTTTATTTGGTTCCTGGAAATCGCATCTTAGTAGCCAATTTTATGTGTTTGGTAGTCATTAGGCTATCATTGGTATCAAAGCCTTGGTTAGGGTGGTTCCAACATCCCTAAATCTTGGTTTTAGTGTTCTTATATAGAAAATCTCATAAAAAGAGAGTCAAAAATCAGAAAATACAAAAAAAAATTGTGTGTTGTGTTGTCTTGTGTGTTTGTTGTAGATCCGAATTTTCCAAGTTAGATCTACAAGTTTTTGTTTTGTTTGGAAGGTTTCTAGTGCTAGATCCTTTCTCTCTAGCACATAGGGAGTCTAGATCTACTTTTAGAGTGAAGTTTGGTTGTTTTTGAGCTAGATCCACCATAGTTGTGGCTTGTTTGGAGCTTTTAGAGAGGGTGACATTTTTTGGCTTGTGTTGGTGACTTGATTTGTGGATGATTTTTTGTTGGTTGAAGTTTTTTTGGGCTAAGGAACCTAGATATTCAAAAAAATTTAGATTTGAAGTTCATTTGCTAGGTGGTCAAACTTGGTCAACGCTTAAATATTCATCTTGTTCATCCATGATCTTCATAACTTAGTGAAGAAGAGTATTCAAGGTTCTTGTTTGATCCAAAAAAGGGAAGAAAGAGAGTGAAAAGGTTGTTTGTCCAAAAGCATATTCAAAGAATATTCCATTCTTCCAAAAGGAAGCGGGGACAAGGGGACAACAAAGTACAATTGCAAGTACAAACAGGGGACCAATTCATTTCTCGTCCATTTTAAAGCTTGAAAAGGCTTCAATCTTGAAATTTTTCCCTCCAAAAACAAATTCTCTTCCTTCTCTTAAGTGTGTTTGGCCAAAACAAGTGTATTGAGATTTGAAAATTTTGAAAAGTGACATCCAATCACAAGCTGCCACATCATCATTTATACAAACAACCAATTGAGTTTTAAAATTAGATTTCCTAGCTTCTATTTGTTGTTTCGAGCTGATTTTGTGTTGATTCTATTACTAATTACCTACTAGTTTGGTAATTCAATTAGAGTCCGTTGTTTCGCGTCTTCGATTTTTGTCTGCTTTTCTCATTTTCAAGTCGTAGTATTTTTGTTGGTTCAAGTTCGTGCATCACTTATTTTGAGTTGTTTCAAACAAAGATCCATTCCTATTCAAAGCTTCTCACCTCTCAAGTAACTTGCCAAGTATCGCCGGTTCTCCAACACTTGTGAAGCCAAGTGTGAGGTGAGGTTGAGTGTGAGTGAAGTGCGTCTTTTGAACTAACTCATTTGCTCGTTTTGTAGGTTATTTTGCTTGCTATTTTATGCACTTCGTAGGTACATTTTCCATGGAAACTGAAGGTACTACTTCCCAACCTTTGGGAAATGATTTTATGGGAGCTTTGATGGCCCAAATGAAGGCCTTGAGTCGAGAAATGAAGAGCAGAAATGATGCTATAATGAGTGATATGGATTTAATGAGAGATGACATGATTAGAATTAGAGCGAGGGTTGATCAACTATGTCCACCAAAATCTCCACAATTCCAAACACCTCTAGTCCAAAGATCCTATACTTCACAAAACCAACCACTAAACCCACCCCAAACATCCCCTAATCGGACCCTACAAAGACTATTACATCACCAAATGAACCAAGTCCAACAAGAAGGACTTGGAACTCAAACTCCACCACCAAATCTGAACCTAATACCCCCGCAACATACCACTTACCAAATGCCAAATCCCATGGACCAAAGATCGTACCATCAACCATCTCCAATACTACAAGTTCAAGTACTAAATAACCAAAGGCAAAACCCATCTCCCCAAAGACCTCAAATCCAAAACCCACCCATACAAATTGAGGATTATGGTAGAGGTTCCATGGCTGCCTATAGTTTTGATGTCACGTTTGATCGTATCAATGACAATATTCATAGCTTCATTGAAAATATGCATGAAATGCTTAATGACTTCCCAATTTGGGAAAAAGAGATGAAGAGGTAAAACAAGGGAGAAGACTTGAGAAACTCCCTTATGATGTGAGATTCTCAAAGGAGAAAGTGGGCTGCCATGATCCGAACCAAGGCAAAGAAGAATGTACTCAAGAACATAAAGGTAAAATAGCAAACTTATACACTTTTGTATATGTGGATGATGATTGTGTGTCTAGTATCCCATTGAGCATGAGTGGTAGCTTATCTATTTATGAGTCTATTGATTCTTTGCCTCTTGTTGATGATGTACTTGTAATGAGTGTGGATACACTAGTTGATCCTATTGATGACCGAATTGACACTTCTTGTAAGATCAATTTAAGGCCACCTAGTGTTGAAGCCATTGTGTTTGAATGATAATATATTATCTATTGATTCTTTTCCCCTTGATAATGATGTACATATTGTGAATGTAGATACACTAGTTGATCCTATTGATGAGTGAATTGACTCTTCTTGTAAGATCAATTTATGTCCACCTAGTGTTAAAGCTAATATGTTGAATGATAGTACATCATCTTGTGGGATTTGTATTGATCAACTTATGTGTGAAATTTGCCCACCACTTGAGGATGTATGTGATATATTTAATGGATCTCAAGTGAGTGATGATGTTGAAAATGTTGATCAAATAAATAGGAGTAACCCTTTTAGCATAACCTCTAGTGAATGTTCTACTCTCGGTTTTGCTCATAGGGATAACCATGTGCTTGAAATATCTTTGATGCTTGATAATGATCTTTTAGAGAATGGATTTGCTAATTCTATATCCTCTTCATGGATAGATCCTTCTTTCTTTAAGGATAATATCTTGTTTGAAGATGATGAGTTCACTCCTAATGAACCTAGTGGTAAGAATAAAGTTAAAGGTATAGCTTGTCTTGAAAGCTATAGACTATATGCCAACCCACTATGGTGTGACAATATTCCTCCTAAAAATGGAAATCTCTTCTTGGAAGATGAGAGTACTCTTAAGGGAAGGGAATGTGAGGTCTTGGAAAGGAATGATCAATTGGGTGATGATAATTTTGACT
This sequence comes from Capsicum annuum, assembly GCF_002878395.1. Taxonomy (NCBI): domain Eukaryota; kingdom Viridiplantae; phylum Streptophyta; class Magnoliopsida; order Solanales; family Solanaceae; genus Capsicum; species Capsicum annuum. The sequence goes on from NC_061120.1 coordinate 127,487,520, forward strand.
TGCTTGAATTCTTAAGAAACCCAATAAGTGATTGTTCCTTGAAAATTGATGTGGTTGTGATCCTTTGTATGACACCCCACCCATGTTTGATGATTATGGGGATGAATTACTTGCTTCTTGTGAAGACTTAAGTAATAATTTCTTTGATTTTGGTGGTGGTGTATACTTGAGGGTACTTCTATAGAAAGGGAAGGTGTCCATTGCTTTGAAATTACTTCTTGTTCTACTACGTGTGATCTTATTGTTGAGAGTACTTATGGCGATGATGTTGAAACTAGTGGTGAGTACACACATAAAGATACCTTAGTAGAAGTTGACTTGAGTGATACCTTTCTTTACTCTCTACTTGCCTTTGATGACATGTAAGACATTTTAGAGAGTATATCGTGTAGTTTAAGTGAAGCCTATGGGAAATGGGAGTGTTGTCTAGACCCGTGTCTATGGCCACTCTTCCTGTTTGACCCCAACACCAAATATAGAATTGATGATGTTGATGTGCCCAACTTGTTGCTTGGTCTACATGACAAGCAAAGTATTAGTTTTGGCAAATTCCATAACCAAATCCTTTGTGCATCTTTTATTGAACTTTTAATATTTAATTTAAAGAATTCTTGGTTATATTGCAAATATATGCAACCTTGGCATGTTGAGATGATTTGTTATGCTAACCCTAACCCTCATGCCATGAGGATTTTGTATTTGTTCGTTCTCTCTTTGGTTTTGCTAGGTTCGGATTCGAGGTCGAATCCTTTTCAAGAAGGAGAGGATGATACAAGTCAAATGGCCACCTTAACTTTTGAAGACATCCTGTGAGGCCAACATAAGAAGAACCCAATTGTGGTTACATTGAGGGAATGGGAGCAAGTATGGGGAACCCATTTTAAGCCCACAATAGAACAATCCCGTGTATGAAAGGTTGCTTGAAAGCTTACCTTGATGAGATGCCCGAGAGGTCCAAGTGTTGAAGAATAATTGTGAAGACCAAAAAGACTCAAGGAAAGTCATATGTTGAAGTGTGAATAAGACCACATCATAACACTACATGATCACCCATTCATTAAGGGTGGAATGGTCTTTTTATGCTTTTTCTTTACACTCCATAGGAGCCTCTTTCATTAAAGGTATGTTGGTCTTTAATGTAATAAGTATAAATAGACTCCTTAGGCTTATTTTTCATTGGACTTTGATGAAATTGGATATTACTCTTATATTGTAGTTTTTAGTCTCTAGTTTTAGCTTTTAGAATCTGAAAATTGGTCCAAGAACATTTGAAGTTAGGGTTTCACTTGTTTTGGATAATTTGGCAAGAAAGGTGTACTTGAGGAAGAGTGTTTCCTTTGGGTCACCTAAGAGGAAGGTTTGAACTCTTATTTGTAAGGTGTGTTGAAGATTTTGAAACATTTTCTAGTGCTAATCATTGAATAGGAGTAAGGGTCTTTCTATCTATCCTTTAATTTCAAGCATTCTTCTTCTTCATCTCTATTCTATGTGTTGTTTTCTCTTTATTTGGTTGCTGGAATTTTCATCTTAGTAGCCAATTTCGTGTGTTTGGTAGTCATTGGGCTATCACTAGTAGAGTCTTATACATGTGTGTGTAGCGCACCACACTTATGGATAAGGAGCTATAAGACATTTTTAGGAAAAATTTCCCTTCTTTCAATATTCATGTCATGCGAGTGAGCATGAGCTCAAGTCACACTCTTAGTCTAATCCTTTTCTTCCTTTTGATTAAAGACCATGCCTCCCAAGAAGAACGGAAGAAGAACAAGATATCAGCAAGCCCCTCAACCCATTTAGACAGGTCCTCTGGATGAGCATATCTCCCATATGGAATTCAAGGTTACATTTACTACTCTAGCCAATTCAGTAACAACCCAGAATGAATGCTCAGTTACCGTTCTGTCCAACCTAGTGGCCAATAGTGATGCAGCCAGGATTTAGGACTTCACCTAAATGAACCCTCCATCATTTACTGGGTCTAATTCAGATAACGAACCATAGGAGTTCATTGATCAGGTACAGAAGGTTATAGATATTATGGGGGTGACTGAAAGTGAGAGTTTTGAGTTGGCCGCATATTAGTTATAGGATATTGTCACTCATGGTTCAAGTAGTGAAAGACAAAGAGGGCAACAGAAGCAGGGCCCATAGAATAGGAGGAGTTTTCTATTGATTTCCTTGATAGGTACTTCCCACTGGAGTTGAGGGAAGCTAAGTTTTTGGAGTTTATTAATCTAAAGTAGGGCAACATGACAGTGCAAAAGTATTCTTTTAAGTTTACTCAATTAGCTAGATATGCCCCTCACGTAGTAGTAGATAGCAGATCTAATATGACTAAGTTTGTGTCGGGTGTGTCTAAATGTGGTCAAGGAGTGTAGGACCGCAATGCTGATTAAGGAGATGGGCATATCCAGGCTCATGGTCCATGCTCAGCAAATAGAAGCGGCTAAGAATAAATCAAAGGAGAGGAAGGATAAGAGAGCGAGAATAGGTAGCTTCAACATTACTCAGCCTAAGTCAGAGCATGGTAATCGTTCATAGTTTTTCTAAAAATCTTTAGTTCCAGATCCATCCTCAGCTAGTGCTCCAGTACCAAAATTTAGAGACGACAATAGAGAAAGAGTATCAGGCCCTAAAACCCAGGGTAGTGTTAGTAGTGCCCGAATAAATCATCTTTGCCAGAGATATGGCAGAAACTATCAGGGTGTCTGTATAGTTGGCAGCAATGTGTGATTCAGATATAGCAAGCTAGGCCATAGGACCAAAGAGTGTGTTCAGGTGGGTTCTCAAAGTCAGCATAATCGTCCACCAGCTCAGTCCGGTTGCCCGAACTAGCAGGGTGCCGCTTCCAGTAGCACCAGTGGACAACGTCCAAATAGACATTATGCACTTTAGTCCTGACAGTATCAGGAAAGTTCTCCTGATATGGTCACTGGTTTGATACAAGTTTATCATTTACATGTTTATGCTTTGCTAGATCCAAGAACTTCTTTGTCCTTTGTAACTCCTAATATAGCCGTTGACTTCAAAGTCAGTCCTCAAATTGCCTTTCTTAGTTTCTACCCCAGTGGGTAAATCTATCAAAGCCCGATGGGTATACAAGAACTGTCTGGTTATGGTATCTCAGAAAGTTACTTTAGCAGACTTAGTAGAGCTAGAGATGACATATTTTAATGTCATTCTCGACATGGATTGGCTTCATTCATGCTATCCCTCAGTTGTCTGTAGAAATAAAATTGCTAAATTCTAGTTTTTGAATGAACCTATCCTAGAGTGGAGGGGTACTTCATCACTTAGGGGTCATCTTGTTTCGTACCTTAGGGCAAGGAAAATAATATCAAAGAGATGTGTCTATCATCTTGTTCGAGTTCAAGACTCTAGTTCAAAGACCCCTAATCTTGAATCAGTGTTAGTAGAATGTGAATTCCCAAATATATTTCTCGAAGATCTTCCTGGAGTTCCTCTCGAGAGGAAAATCGACTTCGGAATAGACCTTCTTCTAAATACTCATCCCATCTTTATCCCGCTATACAGAATGGCTCTAACAGAACTTAGAGAATTAAAAGAACAATTAAAGGATCTCCTCGATAAGGGATTCATCAGACCTAGTGTATCCTCATGGGGTGCACTAGTCCTATTCGTGCGAAAGAAAGAAGATTCTCTTAGATTGTGTATAGACTACCATCAGCTAAATAAAGTCACGGTCAAGAATAAGTATCCACTTCCCAGAATTGATAACTTGCTTGACCAACTTTAGGGTGCGAACTTCATTTCTAAGATAGATCTCAGGTCAAGCTATTATCATCTCAGAGTCAGAGAATATGACATTTCGAAGACAACTTTCAGAACTTGGTATGGTCACTTTGAATTCCTAGTCATGTCATTTGGTCTTACCAATGCCCAATAGCTTTCTTGAACTTGATGAACCGTGTGTTCAAGTAGTACTTGGATATGTTCATAAGAGTCATCATTGATGACATTCTTTTCTACTCCCGCAATGAGCATGACTATGCAGACCATCTCAAAATAGTGTTACAGACCCTTAGAGCCCATCAGTTGTTCGCCAAATTTAGTAAATGTGAATTTTAGCTAAGGTCAGTAGCTTTCCTTGGTCATATCATTTCCAGTGATGGTATTAGAGCTGATCCTCAAAAGACTGAAGTAGTGAGAAACTGGCCCAGACCCATCTCTCTATCAGATATCAGGAGTTTCTTAGGCTTGGTCAGCTATTATCGATGATTTGTTAAGGTATTTTCATCTATTGCATCCCCTATGTATAGACTGACTCAGAAAAAAAGTCAATTTCCAGTGGTCAGAATTCTTGTGAAATAAGTTTTCAGGAGTTGAGAAGTTGACTCACTATAGCTCCAGTTTTAACTCTACCAGATAGTTCAAATGGTTTTATCGTATAATGTGATGCGTCCAGAGTGGGTTTGGGGTATGTTTTGATGAAGAGAGGTAAGGTTATAGCCTATGCCTCTAGATAACTTAAACTCCATGAAAAGAACAACCCCACTCATGAACTTGAGGTAGCAACTATAGTATTTACCTTTAAAATTTAGAGGCACTACTTGTATGGGGTGCACGTTGATGTGTTCATAGATCATACAAGCCTACAGTATGTGTTTTCTACGAAAGACCTAAATCTGCATTAGAGAAGGTGGTTAGAGTTATTGAAAGACTATGATATAAGTGTTTTGTATGATCCGGGCAAGGCCAATATAGTAGCGGATAGCCTTAGTATCCGTCTATGGGTAGTTTTGCTTATGTGGAGGATGGTAAGAAAAAGCTAGTTCAGGATGTCCATCAGCTTTCCCAACTAAGTGTCCGTTAGTTGATTCAGCAGAAGGTAGTGTGTGGGTTCAGAATAGTTTAGAATCATCTCTGGCTTCTAAAGTGAAAGATAAATAGGACAGAGATACCAATTTAGCTAAGTCAAAAGATACAATCAGAGATGTGACAGTAGAGGTTTTCTCTCAAGGAAGAGATGGTGTGTTATGTTGCCAGGGTCGACTATGTGTTCCAGGTGTAGATGACTTGAGGCAGTAAATTCTTGCAGAAGCACATGGTGCATGCTACTCAATTCATCTAGGGCCACCAAAATGTATCATGACCTGTGGGAGGTCTATTAGTGAAGTGGGATGAAGTGAGATATTACAGAGTTTGTAGGTAAGTGCTCGACATGTCAGTAGTTTAAGATCGAGCATCAAAAGCCTAGTGGGTCTATACAGGAGTTTAGTATTTCCACTTAGAAGTGGGAGGGGGTGAATTTGGATTTTTTGATGGGTTTACCCGGTACTCATCATCAACATAATTCGGTTTGGTTCATTATGGATAGGAGACCAAATTAGCTTATTTCTTATAAGTCCATACTACCTATTCAGCCGAGGATTATGCCAAGCTCAATGTTGGAGAGTTGGTCAGATTACATGGAGTTCTATTGTCCGTCATCTCAGATAGAGGTATGCAGTTCACCTCTCATTTTTGGAAAGCCTTACAAAAGGGTCTAGGTAGCCAAGTTCACCTCAGTACAACCTTTCACCCTCAAATAAATGGTCAAGCAGAAAGGAACATTCAGACTTTGAAAGATATGTTAAGAGCGTGTGCCATTGACTTTAAGGGTAGTTTGGATGACCACTTGTCTTTGATTGAGTTTACGTATAATAACAGTTACCATTCCAGCTTTCAGATGGCTCCATTTGAGGTGCTTTATGGGAGGAGATGTGGATCTCCCATTATTTGGTTTGAAGTGAGTGAGGACACAGTGGTAGGGCCTAACTTGATATTTAATACCTTAGAAAAAGTTTAGTTGATTAGGGAAAGGCTTAAGACAGCTCAGAGCCGGCAGAAATCATAGGCAAATGTGTGAAGGAAGGATCTCAAGTTTGAGATTGTAGATTTTGTGTATTTGAAAATCTCTCCCATGAAAGAGGTGAAGAAGTTTGGCAAGAAGCGGATGCTCAGTCCCCAGTATGTCGATCCTTACCGAATTCTCAGTCGTTTCAGATAGGTAGCTTAAGAGCTTGAGTTGCCTTCAGATTTAGCTTCAGTACATCCACTATTTTATGTCTCCTTGCTAAATAAATGCATAGGTGACCCAGCAGCTATGGTCTCTATAGAGGGCATAGATGTTCAGAACAACCTCTCTTATAATAAGATTATAGTTGAAATCCTTGATTATCAGATTTATAGACTGAGGAACAAAGAAGTCCCTCTGGTCAAATACCTTGGCAGAATCAGTCTGTTGAGAGAGCTACTTGGGAAGCAAAAGCAGATATGCGGACCAAGTATCCTCACCTTTTCTCTGCAAACTCAGATTCAGTTCAAGGTAACAGTTTTCCTTGAATTTACTTAGTTCCATATTCACTTTTCCTATATGAGTTAGATATTAGTTCAGTTGCATAGAATTATCATATCACGTATACCCTCACGAACAACTCATTCATATGTTATGTCCTCAGAATTCAGTCATGTTTCAGTTATGTATGTTCAATATGAAAATTAAGTGTATCAGTAGTTTCAGTCATAAAATCATGCTTCAGTTATGTATGTTCAGTAAACAAGTTCAGTCTATCAGTATTGTCATCTTATTCAATCTCATTTGAGGATGAATATTCCAAAGGGGGAGATATTTTATAACTCTGCAAAATTCTAAGGTTAACCCCTTGGAGCTTGATAAGAGATCCTATACTGAGAAATTTTAGCTAAGTTTTTACACTTCGAATTATTTTTATCCTCATAAATTGATGATTCTATTTCGTAGATTTTTAGGTTGATTCATGATCAGGTATGTCAGTGGGTGTTTTCGGACAAGTTTTGGATTTTTCAAACATCGTTTTAATTATGTTTGGAAGTCCAAACCAGTGGATCAATGCAATCTTGATGTGCCGCATTGCCTATCGTGTTGATAAATGTTTTCCCAGCTTCCAGTGCCAATTTCCAGTGCGTCGATGCAGACTCAACACAGCGCGTCGGCCATTGTGTCGACCCCATCGATGCGGCGCGTCAGGCTGCGCATACAAGACCTATTTTCAGTCATTAAAACTCCACATCCTTGAGGGTATTTGGGTCAGTTCCCACCCCTATTCAGCCCCAACAACACGAAATTAATCACTCTAAGGGCAAAAACATTCATTATTTCTCTCAAATTACACAAGAACAAAATCTTAGGAGATCTAATTTCAATTCAAGCTTTAACAAATTGACCATCAACCTTCATTAATTCAAGTACAAAGGTATGTGAAGTGTTCATCCAAGGGTATCCTTCCACCCTTGGAGTTGAAGAAATTCTTTTAAATTACAAGTTAAATAATTTCATAGATTTCATGTTGGATTTGAATGTAATCTTGATTATGATGTTAAATGGGTTTCCAATTCCATGATTTATCACAACTTCCATGAAAACTAGTTAAATATGGATTGAATTATGTGAACTTCATGTTGAACTCTTGAATTACAAGTTGAATGTAGTATCCATGATAGTATTACATGTTTATTGATATGTGAAATACCCATGCTCCCCAAGTGTTTGTCAAAATGCTTATGTGAATTGACTAGTGCAAGTATGACATGTTATTATGTGATTTCATTCATGCACAAACTCATGTATATAAAGTATTTGACAAAAATGTCTAAATGAATGCATTATTAGTAAGCAAGTAGTATTATGCTACTAAAGTCATGCAGTATGTTACTTTTCATATTATCAAGTCTTGGAGGTATTCAGTACCCCGAAAATCTAGCCATTTACCTAGAGCTATAGTTGTTACAGAACAGTTTCAATGGTGTCATGAGTAGTAACACTCAGTAATTAGTCCCTGTCTTGGTTCAGTAGTCAGCTTAGAACTTAGTGAACTCAGTTCAGTTTAGTAAGATAGTACGATCAGTAACAGTTCAGTCAAGCATAGTAAGTTTAGAAATCAATTTAGTTTCTATTTAGTTGGGAGTAGGAATAATCAGCGAGTGAATCCAGGTATTAGGGCATTCCTGCTAGCATTGGATTTGACCCTTAGTAGCAATCCCTGAGTTACAGAACTATGTAGCTAGAGTAGGTTGAGATATCTTCCTGCCAGACTGGGGTTGATACATCTCACATGAGTTTTTCGGCCAACGAGGGTTAACGAAAGTTCTTTCTATTAAAGAGGTTAACTTACAACTTATATTTACCTATGGCATGGTATTGACACCCTTCCAACTGGGGTTATAGGTTGAACCCTAATCTATTTTGAGAGGGGCATGTCAATTAGATAACTACTTTCCACGGTTTCAGTTTCAATCTTAGTATAGAGCTCAGTTCAGTTCTACAGATTTAGGATTGTCAGACACAGTCACCCAGCTTAGTATAGAACTTACTTCTGTTCTACAAAATCAGGACTGTCAGAAACAGTCACTCAGTTATCAGTACTGTAGTATCAGTAAATTTAGATATCAGTTAATCAATATTCAAAAATCAGTATCCAGTGTTAACATTATCTCAGTTACAGTTTATGTATTCCTGCATGTACTCTTATTTAGTTACGTTTATGTTACTCAGCTAGTTGTTGTCCATGCATATGAACCCATGCATATCATCCTACCTCACATAGCATACCAGTATATTCAAAGTACTGACACATACTTTTCTTTAGTACTATGATGTCCATGCAAGGGCTCCTGGTCGCACTTAGCAACCCAGATTATCAATAATAAATTTAGTGATGAGTCTTCATAGTTTGAGGATAATGATATGTTTTAGTATTTTAGTAGTTTAGCACATTCAATAAACGAAGTTAGTTGGGGACTTATCCTATCAACTCCATATTCAGACAGTTGGAGGCTTTCAGAATAGAGTATTTCAGACAGATATTTAGTTTTCAATATTCATTTATCAGTATTCAGTATTTGTTTTCAGTTGTGAACCTTATGGAGACTTCATCCAAATTTCTATATTTAGTTTGGTATTATTATTATTATCGCGTGATTATTCAAAGCTAACAACAGATATCAGTCATGGGTTAGCTTTTGGTCCTTCGGGGTCGTAAGCACCATGTAGTATCCGAGGTATAGACTCGAAGCATTACAACTTGGTATCAGAGCCTAAGGTTCAACAGAGTCCTAGAAAGTCTGAAAGTCGCGTCTAGTAGAGTTTTATACATGGGTGTGTAGCGCACCAAACTTATTGACAAGGGGCTATGGGAATTTTTTATGAAAAGTTCCCCTTCTTTCAGTATTCATGTTGTGTGAGTGAGCATGAGCTCAAGTCACATTCTCAGTCTAATCCTTTTCTTCCTTCTGATTACAGAACATGCCTTCCAAGAAGAACGGAAGAAGAATAGGAATCAGCCAGCCCTAAGCCTGTTTAGGCAGATCCTCTGGACGAGTATGTTTCCCATGCAGAATTCAGGCCTGCATTTATTACACTAACCAATTTAGTAGCAGACTAAAATAAACGCCCAGCTGCTGCAGCCAGGATTCGGGACTTTACCCGAATGAACCCTCCATTATTTATTGGGTCTAAGTCAGATGAGGACCCATAAGAGTTCCTTGATAAGGTGCATAAGGTTATAGATATTATGAGGGTAACTACAAGTGAGAATGCTAAGTTGGCCGCATATCAGTTATAGGATGCGGTTCACTCAGGTCTAAGAGTGTAACAAGTCTTGGGTTGTTAATATTATTCCCTCATAAGTCTATCTACCTATCTTTATTTTATTGCACTTTGTAGATTCATAGTGGACTAGTTTTGTGACTTGTTGAATCCAAATTTTATAACCATTGTGTTCATCTTGTTTATCTTATATTGTGGATTTTTTGGTGTTGAAAACACCTCTTTATCTTGCTATTGTGTTGTTGATAGCGAATCCGAGAATGGTCTTCAAAAGGGTCCTCAAATCCTTAAGATTAGTGGATTGTTTTTGAGTAGTTTTTGAGCCTTCCGTTGTCTTTTCTTATATCATTTAGTATCAAAGCATGGCTTGATTTTGTTCTTACAAGATCAATCTTGGGCTTGCTTGTTAGAAAATTAAAAAAAAAAAACTAAAAACTGAAATTTCCAGAAAATAGCAATCTGTCCACTTTGTATTCTTGGCCGAAAATTGTGTTCTTGTTGTATCTTGGCCACGATTTTTACTTGTATTAAGTGTTTCTAGTGTTAGTATTGTTCTTCACTAACACTTTGAGTCTATATCTTGATTTTAGCCTTTGTTGTTGATGTTGTTATTGTGAACTTGGACTTGGCCGATTGTTGTTGGTATTGTTGTTGCGGGTTCAATACTTGAACGTGTGATGTGTTGTTGGTTCAAGTTTTGAACGTATATCGTGGCGATTGTGTTGTGGAATATAATCTTGGAAAGTTGTTGTTGTTTGGGAGGTCCAACTTGAACCTTAGAACTTTAAGACTCAAAGTTTGTGTTCTTGGTGTTCTTGGTGTCTTCACCATCTCCATATATTGTTGAAAAAAAAGTGGTTGTTGATCTTCGAAGAGTGTATATTGTGTTACTCTTGCAAGACATAGATCCAAGTTTCAAGGTGTAGTACTTGTGACTCAAAGACTTTTCCTACACACTAAAGACTTTACATCACTTCTCAACCACTTTCCCATGAAACAAGGGTCCATGTTTTAAGGAAAAGTACTATAAAAGTCAAGTCTTGAAAGCTTGAATTTGAAAAGGCTCCCAGAATTGTTTGAATTTCCCTCCTTAAAACAAATTCCACTAATTCCTAAATTGTAAATTGACCAAGACTTGAAATTAGACAACAAAAATTGTTAGGAACCGCAACCAATTATGTGCTGCCACATCATCCTTGTTACTGTTCATGCAACAATTTTGGCTTAAATTTTAGATTTTCTTAGTTTCTTTTTATTGTTCCGTAGTTTCGTTTGATTGGTCCGAACGCTAATTGACAAGCTAGTAAACTCCTACTAGATTGTAAATTAGTCTTTGTGTTCATTCATTCGTGTTAAGCATTTGTTGTATGCTTTTCTCTTTTGTGAATTCGTTGTGTCTTGTTGTTTCAAGTCCATAAACAAATTTTCTTTTGAGTCAACTCAAACAAAAATCTATTCTGGGAAAAGATAGACTCATCCCTCAATCACTCATGAAGTACAAGCCGACTTTCAACACTTGTGGAACCAAGTATGAGGTAAAATTGAGAGTGAGTGTGGTGAGGGCATTTTTGATCTAACAAGTTTGTTTGTTTTCTTTGTTTGTTGTGTCTTTTTGTTAGGTACAATGGCTGCCCATAATTTCAATGCCACATGTGATCGTATCAATGACAATATTGAAGCTATGAAACGGCACATTGAAATTATACGCCAATTTCTACCCAAACTCTACCCACAAAATCCAATTGTCTAAGAACCTTGCGTTGAGAACTTCCCAGAGAAAGTTGCTGCCCAACTTGTGAGTAAAACTTACCCACCACTTGAGGATATGTGTGATATGATTAATGAATCTCAAGTGAGTGAAGGATTTAAAGATGTTTTCTAAGGAAAAAGGAGTGAACCTATGAGCCTATGTTGTTATAAAGATGCTAATGTTTGTTTGGCTCATAGGGTTAATCATGTGCTTGACAATAGGCACAATATCCGCGGGTTAGATTATTCACTCTTTAGGCACAATATCTTGTTTGAAGATAGTTTATTTACTCCTAATGAATCTAGTGGCACAAGTGATGTTGAAGGCATGGCTTGTCTTGGAAGATATAGCCTATATTCTAACCTACTATGGTGTGACAACATTCCTCCTCAAGATGGAAATCTCTTGTTGGAAGATGAGAGTACTCTTAAGGGTAAGGAATGTGTAGTCTTGAAAAGGAATAGTCAATCGGGTGAAGATGACCATGATTTGCTTGATTACTTGGGAAACCCAAAATGTGATTGTTCTTGTAAAAATGTTTTTGTAAATGATTCCTTTGCTTTCCATGATGGTTTATGTCTATTTAGGGACTACTCTCTTGAAAGAGAAAGTGTTGTATGCCTAGAAATGCTATCTACTCCTCCTTCATGTGTTTCCTATGTTGAGCTTGCTAATAACAATAAGCTTAAAATTAGTAAGTACTTGTATGATGACACCTTTCCCTACCCTCTTTGTGTGCATGATATTTCCTATAGTGATATAGAGGGTATCCCTATTTTTTAGGGCGGTACCTTAGGGAAAGTAAGTATGGCCTAAAACCATGGCCATGGCTACTTTGCCTAGGCCTACTTTCATTTTGTCTTGATGCTTCCCGAGCCACTTCCTTTGTAGCATTTGTACTAATATTTTCATGATTAAAACAACGTACCCGTGGTTGTACTTTAAATTTTTTCCTCCTCGGCATGGCATGTTGATATGTTATTTTTGCTAACACTAACCCCTCATGTCAAGAGGTTGTGTGCTTGTTTGTTTCTCTTGATTTTGCAAGTTACGAATTCAAGATCGAATTCTTTTCAAGAAAGAGAGGATGATACGAGTGTGATCATGTAGATGGACTCTTGTGGGTGTGTATTGAAGTCTTCCAAGTGTGTGTGCAAGAGAAGCGTAATTAAGGGCCCAAATACGCACCAAAAATAGCCCACTACAAAAACTAAAGGGGCAACCCACTCTTGAAGGGCCATTTTGGACATTTTACATTCTATCTTTTAATACACTATAAATAGAACCTCTTAGGGTTTTAGTCTTAGACTTTGCTGAATATGGATGTTGTATAACACTTAGAAACCTTTCCTCTCTAAGGAGAGAAGACCACAAATCTGAAACTTGTAACTAGGGAAATCAACTTGAGTGTGGAATCACTCGTGTTGGATTCAATCTTGGAAAACATTGGATTCATTCAGAGATCGAGTTCACTCTTGTACTAACGTAAGATATAGGTTTGTGTTGTGTGTAGTATTAAAGGTCTAAGAGTGTAACAAGTCTTGGGTTGTTAATATTATTCCCTCATTTGGTCTATCTACCTATCTTTATCTTATTGCACTTTCTAGATTCATAGTGGACTGTTTTTGTGACTTGTTGAATCCAAATTTTGTAACCATTGTGTCATCTTGTTCATCTTATATTGTGGCTGTTTTGGTGTTGAAAACACACCTCTTTATCTTGTTATTGTGTTGTTGATAGAGAATCCAAGAGTGGTTTTCAAAAGGGTCCCCAAATCCTTAAGATTAGTGTTGTTTTGGAGTTGTTTTGTGTTCTTTTTTTTTCCCGTATCAAGATCTAAGATGAGTAAGTTTGTGTCGGGTGTATCAAACAGTGTGGTCAACGAGTGTAGGACCACAATGCTGATTGAGGAGATGGACATATCCAGGCTCATAGTCTTGCTCAGCAAATAGAAGAGGATAAGAATAAAGAGAAGGAGATAGAGAACAAGAGAGTGAGAATAGGTAGCTTCAAATTCACTCAGCCTAAGTCAGAGGGTGGTAAGCGTTCTTAATTTCATCCGAAATCTTCAATTCCAGCTCCATCCTCAGCTAGCGATCTAGTGCCAAAATTTAAAGACGACAATAAAGATAGAGCATCAGGCCCTAATACCCAGGGTAGTGTTAGTAGTGCCCGAACAAATCCTCTTTGCCATAGATTTGGCAGAAACCATCAGGGTATCTGCAGAGCTGGCAGTGATGTGTGTTTCGGATGTGGCAAGCTAGAGCATAGGATCAAAGAGTATGTTTAGGTTGGTTCTCATAGTCAGCATAATCGTCCCTTAGCTTAGTTTGGTTGCCGAACCAGCAGGGTGCTGCTTCCAGTACCACCAGTGGGCAACGCCCAAACAGACTCTATGCACTTCACTCCCGACAGGATCAAGAAAGTTCTCCTGATAAGTTCACTGGTACGTTACAAGTTTATTATTTACATGTTTATGCTTTGCTAGATCCAGGAGCTTTATTGTCCTTTGTAACTCCTTATATAGCCGTTGACTTTGGAGTCAGTCCCAAAATTCTAGCAGAGCCTTTCTCAGTTTCTACCCAAGTAGATAAATCTATCATTGCCCGACGGGGACATAGGAACAGTCTGGTTATAGTATCTCAGAAAGTTACTTCAACAGACTTAGTAGATTAGAGATGACAGATTTTGATGTCATTCTCAGCATGGATTGGCATCATTAATGCTATGCTTCAGTTGATTGTAGAAATAGAATTGCTCAATTTTAGTTTTTGAATGAACCTGTCATAGAGTGGAGGGGTAGTACTTCAGCACTTAAGGGTCAGCTTATTTCGTACCTTTGGGCGAGGAAAATAATATCTAAGGGATGTGTCTATCATCTTGTTCGAGTTCAAGACTCTAGTTCAGAGACCCCTAATCTTTAATTATTGTGAGTAGCATATGAATTCCCAGATATGTTTCCCGAAGAACTTCCCATAGTTCCTCTTGAGAGGGAAATTGACTTCGGAATAGACCTTCTTTCAGATACCTAGCCCATCTTTATCTTGCCATAAAGAATGGTGATAGCCTAAAGACTACCAAACACACGAAATTGGCTACTAAGATGCAAATTCCAGCAACCAAATAAAGAGAAAACAACACATAGAATGGAGATGAAGAAGAAGAATGCTTGAAATTAAAGGATAAATAGAAAGACCCTTACTCCTATTCAATGATTAGCACTATAAGATGTTTCAAAATATTTAACACACCTCACAAATAAGAGTTCAAACCTTCCTCTTAGGTGACCCAAAGGAAACACTCTTCCTCAACATCTTTCTTGCCAAATTATCCAAAATAAGTGAAACCCTAACTTCAAATGTTCTTGGACCACTTTTGGATTCTAAGAGCTAAAACTAGAGACTAAAACTACAATATAAGAGTAATATCCAATTTCATCAAAGTCTAAGGAAAATAGAAGCTAATAGGTCTATTTATACTATTACATAACAATGATGAAAATACCCTTAATGAAGGGTGCTCCTTTGGAGTGTAAAAGAGAGCCATCAAAAGACAATATTGCCCTTAATATTCTCAAGTATAGGCGACCTTCGAGTGTAAGAACCCTTTATCCAATCTTCAACTTGAACAAGGCATTGTAATGGTTCTAAAATGTCTTCAAGCATTTTCAAATCTGAGGCTTGAACCTTTGACAATCCGAAGCGAGAAGCTTTGATAAGACCTTGTAATCCTTGTGCTCTTTATGCTTGTATCATCCTCTCCATCTTGAAAGGAATTTGACCTCAAATTTAAACCTTGTAAAACCAAAGAGAGGGAAAACAAACACACAATCCTTGTGATAGGAGGGTTAGCATTAGTATCATAACTTAGGTAAACATGCCAAGGGGGTACACTCTTAGAATTCAACCAAATATCCTTTGTTATAAGTAAGAAACATCGACCACTAGCTCCACAAAGGACACAACTAATATGAACATCAATGAGTGAAGGATACAATCTGAAACTAACAAAAATGCCACTTGTTTTCAAGGGAAGACAAACATTCAAAATTCGATATCTATGGCTAAAAAAGGTTCCTTTAACAACACATATCCTATCACTAACCACATCTCTATGAACATGATCACTATGAAGCATTCTACTATCAAGGTCTTCATCAAACAAATTCAAAGGACCATATTCATCATCAAGATCTATATTACAAGCACCAACAAGCCAAGGTTGTTTACATTTGAAATATATCCACGGGCCCTTTGTGTTTGACATAAAAGTATTAGCATAAAGAATACCAAAGACATGAATAGCATCAACATCAAAAATAAATGCACATGACCAGAAATTATTCCACCCACATCCCAAAGGAATTCTGGGGTCAAATGGAAGTAGAAGATAAAGATCTAAGCTGAGATGACCCACTCCCTTCATTAGGCTAATTTGCTCACAATCATTCAAGGTATTACACACAACTTTGACATACACAAGGCTACTATGAATAAGACTAATATCATGGATTTCATTACACAAGTTCACACGGCCATGTTCAATACTAAGATCATCAATACAAGCATCATCACTAACTTGGAAATTCTCAAACATACCATTCTCATGCTCAAGTAGTGAACTAGTTTTTAGAGAAAGTTGATCATTATTCACAATAAAAGAGTTACTAAGGAAAGAGCTATGAACTTGAAAACCCAAAACCACTTCATTAGACACTAAATCACAATATTTGGAGTTCAAAGAAGTGTTGAGGGTAGCAAAGTCACCTCGGGTAAGGCTTGGGCAGTCCACTTTTTTGGCGCTCTTGGTCAAGTGAGCCTCTAGTTCATTTCTCATGTTTTTATGTGGAAATTCATTTGGATCATTCTTGATAATCATTTCATCTAGTACCTGAACATAAGAAGAATCAAAGCTAGGCAAAATGCTAGCTTTTGGATTAGGAAGTGACAAAGGTTCTTTGTGGACAAGATCCACAATCAAGCAATTTTTTTCCTTTCCAACCTCACTACCCGCGACTTCCCTTTTCTTTTCCTTCTTTTTTTTCACACTCTTCTTGTACCTCAAAATCAAGCTTCTCTCCATCTTGAAAAAACCAACCTCATCACTCTCGGATTCTATCACCATCTCTTCTCTTAGTTGTATGGGGTGATTTCGGTTTAGTGGATCTTGGGGAGGAGGCATTGGATTACCTTGGTGATGTATTTGGATTTGTGGCATGGAATTTTGTGGAGTGTGAGGTTGAGATATCTTCCTGCCAGACTAGGGTTGATACATCTCACATGAGTTTCCTATCAGCGAGGGTTAACAAAAGTACTTCCTGTTAGAAAGGTTTTACTTACAACTTATCTCTTCCTGTCAGAGAGGGTTAACTCACAACTTATCTTTACTCATGGCATGGTATTGACACCCTTCTAACTGGGGTTACAGGTTGGACCCTAATCTATTTGGAGAAGGGCATGTCGGTTAGATAACTACCTCCCATAATTTTTGTTTCAGTCTAGGTATAGAACTCAGTTCAGTTCTACAGATTTAGGACTATTAGACACAATCACCCAGCTTAGTAAAGAACTCAGTTCCAATCTACCAAATCAGGATTGTTAGAAATAGTCACTCAGTTATTAGTGCTATAATATCAGTAAACTCAGATATCAGTTAATCAGTATTCAGAACTCATTATTCAGTGTTAGCATGATCTCAGTTATAGTTTATGTATTTATACATGTACTCTCATTTAGTTACATCCATGTTACTCAACTAGTTGTTTGTCTATGCATATAAACCTACCTCACTTGGCATACCAGTACATTCAAAGTACTGACACACTTTTCTTTTGTGCTATGATGTCTTATATCATAGGTTCAGATGCACGGGCTCCTGATCGCACTTAGCAACCCGAATTATCAGCAACAAATTTAGCGGTGAGTCCTTATAAGTTCTAGTACGATATTATCTTTTAGTATTTTAGTAGTTCTACACAATTAGTAGACGAAATTAGTTGGGGACTTATTCCATCAACTCCATATTTAGACAGTTAGTGGCTTTCAGATAGATATTTAATTTTGGTATTTATTTATCAATATTCAGTATTTGTTTTCAGTTGTGAACCTTATGGCGAATTTATCCTAATTTCTGCATTTATTTCAGTATTATTATTATTATTATCATATCATTATTCAATGCTCACAATAGATATCAGTCATGGGTTAGCTTGTGGTCCTTCTGGGTCGTAAGCACCGTGTAGCGTCCAGGGTATAGACTCGGGGTGTTACAGATATTCTTTAGGATTTAATCATTAGAGGTATGTTTGATGTTCATCCATGGGCCCTTTTCACCCATGGAGTCAAAGAATCCATCTTTTATGTTTTAAATTATGAAATTACACGTTTATAATGATTTTATCTCCATAAAGCTTTTATGAATTCGATTATACATCTGTTTACAATCTATTTTCGCTGAAAGTAGCCCTTATATGTTTGAATCATGAAATTTCATTGTTAAATCCCTAAGTATGGTTTTAGTATTGCAATTGTGCTATTCCCACATGTTTCACTCATTCCCATGCTTAAATCCATAAATCTCTTACCATTTAAATTTCAAGTTACGATTATGAATTGTTTCAAGTGGAATGCATTATAGAATGTTTTAAATATAGTGGTCTCCATATCATGCTAATGAGAATTTAGAATAAATCCTTAGTTTATGATCTTGTCATGTGATCGTGCTTTCTCATCATGTTTAAAGGTATTAGCATGTTTAAATTCATGTCTCCCATGTGTTTGATGAAATACTTAAGTGAATAATTATGAATAATGATTTGTCTTCCATGGTTTCAAAGCTTTCATGTGTCCCTATTGGTATAGTGATCGAGTCCTAAGGGTTATGAATACCCAAAATTTAGTTGTTTACTTAGTCTCAGTATTCTCAAAATAGTTTCAGACACATATGAGCATTATCAGTTCAGTCAGTTATCATACTAGTCAAACCTAAATCAGTTCAGTAGTTTGAGTCAGTTCCTTCTTCAGTTAAACTTAGTTCAGTCTGTAATCAGTGTCATTCAGTTGGGAGTAGGATTCAATACCGAGTAAACCTAGGGATGGGGGATCACCCATCAGTTAGGACTGGGTCCGTTAAAGTAATACCTAAATTCAAGAACTATATATCCAGTGTAGGTTTTGAGATGTCATTCTCCAATTTAGGACTGATACTCTCAGGGATCACCCACCAGTTTAGGACTTATCTTAAGGGTCACCGTCAGATTAAGACTGACTCCACAACCATTGTTAGTACCTGTGGCACGGTACTAGCACCCTTCCAACTAGGGTCACAGGTTGGACCCCGATTAGTTCAGTTTGGGGCATGTCGGTTAGATGATACCTCTTACATTTTTAGTTGCAGTATTCAGTTCAGAACTCACTTCAGTTTTGCTTGACCATAGCATATAGTTTATCAGTTTTTCAGCTATCAGATTTTAGTATTTCAGTTTATAGACTATTTTAGAATCATGTTATATGGTTGGTCATGCATTCCAGATATTACAACATTCACACATTCATGTCAGTTATCCAGTTATCTCTTGATATTCATTCAGTCAGTTATCATTCATACACATGAGCCCATGCATATCAGCCTAACCTCATCTAGCATACTAATACATTCAAACTACTGACTGCATACTCGTTTCTTGCGCTATGATGTATCATATCATAGGTTTGGATGCTTAGGTTCCCGACTGCACTTAGACATTCCAGAGCATCACCATCAGCAGTGGTGAGTCCTTATATTTTGAGGGCTGATTATGTTTATTTTAGTACTTTAGTCTAGTAATCAGTTAGATTTAGTTAGGGACATTTCCCATCAACTCCACACTTATTTAGTTAGATGCTTTCAGACACTTTTCTAATAATTACCCAATTTTTAGTTGATTATCAGTCTTTATGTTATTACTTTCAGACAGTTGTTCAGATTTAAGAGTTTAGTAATGTCTTAGTATTATAAAACCTTATGGTATATTTAGTTATTCTGCATATGTGTATATTTTATTAGTAGTTTCATTTAGTGCTCACAGCAGGTACCAACTTGATAACCTAAATGGCTATGAACACAAGAATGCAAAAATCAGCAAGTAAACAAAGGGAAAATCAACACACTAGAAGGAGATAAAGAAGAATTGCATAAACATAAAGATAGTAGAGAGACCCTTACTTCCACTATGTGATTAACAAAAGAAGATGTATCAAATCTTCAATCGCACCTCACTAATGGAAGCTCAAACCTCCCTCTTAGGTGACCCAAAGGAAACACTCGTCCTTAAGTACACCTTTCTTGCCAAATTATCCAAGACAAGTGAAACCCTAACTTCAAATGCAAAGGACCTATTTTCGGATTCTACCTCTCAACTACAAGACTAAAACCACAATATAAGAGTAATATCAAGTGTCATCAAAAGTCTAATGAAAAGAGAAGCAAAATGGTCTATTTATACTATTATATGCCAAATAAAGAAACTACCCTTAATGAACTAAAGAGAGGAGGCGCCCTTAGAGTGTTGGATTTTAAAGTGCAAGTCTATCTTCACTTTGTAGAATGTGGACTCTTCAAGTCCCTTCTTCATAAATCAAGGCATTCCCTCTCTTGGTCGAATCTACAACCCCTTCACAAACATTCAAGTGCTTATAACAAAGCTTAAAGTTGTTGAAGTTACTTGGCTAGGCTGCTTGTAAAGGGTCTTGAGGGCCTTATACTTGCATCATCCTCTCCATCTTGAAGAGGGTTTGTCCTCAAACTTGCTGATTCATCAACACCATCACAAACATTGAACGTATTATAAACTTTGTAATCCGAAGGTAGATCGATTTGGTAAGCATTGTCGTTGATCCTTTTGAGCACTTGGAATGGTCCATCACCTCTTAGCATGAGCTTAGCCTTTCTTTGGTTTGGAAATCGATCTTTCCTTAGGTGTACCTATATCTAATCTCCGGGTTCAAGTACAAGTCTCCTTCTTCCTTTGTTTGCCCTTTTTGCAACTTCTTGGTTTTTCTTTTCAAGCTTGAGCCGCACCCTTTCATGCATCTTCTTCATTGCCTTGGCTATTTTACATCCATCTAGGCTTATCATAAGATCACTAGACAAAAGGTTAAGATCCAAGGGGGTAAGGGTATTCATGCAATAAACACACTCAAAGGGAGTCATTCCCGTACTTGAGTGTATTACCCGATTGGATGCAAATTCCACCAAGGGTAGGTGATCTTCCCATGACACCATTTTAACTTTAACCATAGAAAGTATCATAGACCCTAAGGTTATATTTACTACCTCCATTTGGCCATCGGTTTATGGGTGGCAAGACGTGGAGAAAAGCAACTTCGTTCCAAGCCTACCCTACATGGACTTCCAAAAGAGACTTAGGAACTTTGAGTCCTGATCACTCACAATAGTCCTTGGGATCTCATGAAGCTTTACAACATGTTCAACAAATAATGAAGCTACACTAGGAGCATCCTCAGTTTGAGCACATGGAATGAAATGAGCTATTTTGGAGAATTTATCAACAACAACAAAAATACTATCTCGACCCTTTATAGTCCTTGCAAGCCCCAAAACAAAGTCCATGGATATATCGAACCAAGGACTAAAGGGAGTGGGAAGTGGGGTGAACAATCCTTCAGGTAGGAGGCGAGATTTCGCACTCCGATATCCCTATATTGGCCACAAACTTTAGTAGTGTCTTTGCACATTTTGGGCCAATAGAATTGCTCCTCTAAGATATTGAGGGTCTTGTCAACCCTAAAATGACCCATGAGGCCACCATTATGTGCCTCTCTCACAACTATTCCCTCCATGAACTAGAAGGAACACACAACCTCCTCCCTTTGAACAAATAACCATCAAACCGAGAGTAGGAGGAATTACCATTCTCTTTAAGCCATTGGTCCCTTCCCCACTCTTCACATTCCCTAAAAATAAGAGCAAAGGTAGGATCCTCGGGATACAACATCTGTAAGCTCCCAAATCCCTGCAAATTTGAAGACCAGGTAGCAACAAGAACATGTTTTCTAGACAACGCATCGGCAACAATATTTACCTTCCCTTTTTTATAATGAATTACATAAGGGAAAGTCTCAATAAACTCAATCCACTTAGCATGACGCCTATTCAACTAATCTTGGCTCTTAAGGTGTTTCAATGATTCATGATCCGTTTGTATCACAAACTCCTTAGGCCACAAATAATGTTGCCGATTTCCCAAAGCTAGAAACAAGGGCGTACAACTCCCAATCATAAGTCGAATAATTAAGAGTTGCCCCTTTGAGCTTTTCACTGAAATAAGCAACGAGCTTGACTTCTTGCATTAAAACAGCCCTAATACCAACCTTACTATCATCACACTCAACTTCAAACATCTTATCAAAATCGGACAATTGCAACAAAGGTGCCGAGATGAATGTAGCTTTCAAGGCTTCAAAAGCCTTAGCTTGCTAATCACCCGACTTAAAGGGTTGGTATTTTCTAATAACTCGGTCAAGAGGGATGCTATGGAGCTAAAACCCTTGATAAACCTTCTCTAAAAGCTCGCTAACCCATGAAAACTTTGGATTTCTCTAATAGTCTTAGGGGTCGGCCAACTTCGTATAGAGTTTATTTGGATTCATCCACTTCCACACCCCTTGAACTCACAACAAAACCCAAGAAAACCACTTTATCAGTACCAAAAGAACACTTCTCCATATTGGCATACAACTTCTCCTTTCGGAGCACATCAAACACATACCTTAAATGCATCAAATGATCATCAATAGATTTACATATACCAACACATCATCAAAGTAAACCACCATAAACTTTCCAATATAAGGATTCATTACATGATTAATTATCCTTATAAAGGTGTTAGGAGCATTAGTAAGGCCAAAGGGCATGACCAGCCACTCATATAGACTAAAGTTGGTCTTGAATGCGGTCTTCTACTTATCATCGGGTTGCATACAAATCTGGTGGTAGCCACTCCTAAGATCCACTTTAGAAAACACACAGGCACCATGGAGCTCATATAACATATCATCTAGCCTAGGGATAGGATGACGATACCTTATAGTGATTTTGTTGATGGCTCTACCATGCGCCAAGTTTCGTCTTTCTTTGGTACCAAAAGCACCGGGACAGCACACGAACTCAAACTTTCTTTGTTTAGCCTTTGTTGAGAAGCTCCTCAACTTGTCTCTCAATCTCTTTAGTGTTCGTGGGATTGTTCCTATAAGCCGGTTTGCTTGGAAGTTTTGAACCCTGCACCAAATCAATTTGGTGCTCAATTCCCCGAATCAAGGGTAATCCTTGTGGTAATTCTTGTGGGAATACATCATCAAACTCATGAAAAACAAGTGAAATAGAAGGGGTAAGAGAATAAGAAAAAGTAGAAAAAGAAGAAGAGACATTAGTATTAAGGGCATGAGCTAGGAGGAGCAATAGGAGTGTCCATGTCTTGTTCCTTGAACAAATCCTTAATCCTAGCCAACATAACCATGGGTAATTGACCCTTTTGAGCCTTATAATCAGTAACTTCTCCCTTAGAAGTGGTATAACCTGAGACCTCCCCTTTTTGCGTCTTTTTGGTTTCTTGTCTTTTGCCCCCTTGTCTTTCAACTCTCTTAATTTTTGATGCATCTTATTCACTTGGGAGGGTGATAGTGGGTGTAATGTGAACTTCTTCCCATCATGCACAAGTGAGTAAGTGTTCAACCTCCCATCATGCTTGGTAGATTTTTCATATTGCCATGGTCTACCAAGTAGCAAATGGCATGCTTGCATTGGAATGACATCACAACAAACTTCTTCTCGGTGGTTTCCTACCATGAACTTGATCATGCATTGTTGGGTCACTTTTAACTCACCACATTCATTGAGCCATTGTAGTTTGTAAGGATTAACATAAGAAGTGGTAGGAAGTTTCAAGAAATCCACCATTGTAGAACTAGCAACGTTTGTGTAACTTTCACTATCAGCCACCATACTACACACCCCTCCCTTAATCAAGCATTTGGTATGAAACAAGTTCTATCTTTGGCTTGGATCTTCAAGTGCCTTACTTACCATAGCCCTCCTCACCACATAATTAGGAACTAGACACTCTCCATCTTGTAGCCAAGTATCTTCTTCCTCATAATCATCACAAGTAGTTTTGGGTTCACCATCACAAAACTCTCTATTTTGCACACCAATATCATCAACCTCGGGTTCAAGCTCAACTTCCTCACCTAGGTAGTACAACCTACCTTCTCTTAGGATCATATTCCTACGAGTAGCACACTCACTTACCCGATGACCCCATCCTTGACTCTTGAAACATTGAAGGCCTTTCGGATTAGGAGTAGGAAGCTTATTACCTCGGGTCTTATGGGGTATTTTGGCACTTGTTTGACCTCGGATTGCTTGACAAAATTTGAGGGTTCCTTACCTTTACCTAAACCCAAAATTGCTGATTTAGACCTTTGGAGTGGACCCAATCTGAATTGGGTGCTTGGAGTCTTTGCTTGTACCTTTCTTTGTTCTCTTTGTCAATTTCCATGGTGGCTTGGAAGACTTCCACCATGGTTCCAAACTTGTGAAGAGTCAAACGGGAGGAGATGTCCTTGTTCAACCCAACCTTGAAGGAATAACATCATGTTTCTCTTGTTCACCTATATGGTCAAGCTTCAAGACAAGTTGCTGAAATTCATCATAATAGGCCATCACACTCTTGTTTCCTTGCCTTGGATTGTAAATCTTGGCAAGAAGCTCATGCCTATACTGCTCCAGTACATATCTTTCTCTCATAACTCTCTTCAACATCTCCCAAGGAGGTGGTTGGCCATTAATCAACACATTATCAAATCTTTTGGTGTAATCCCACCAAGTGTTTACATATCCTTCAAAGTGAGTAATAGAATAGCAACTTTTCTTTTCTTCAGAAAGGTTATTCACTTGAAAAATCTTTTCACAAGTGGATTCCCAAGCTAAGTACACTTCCGGATCACTCTCATCTTTGAAAATTAGAATGCCAACCTTGATTGAATTAATGCCAATGTCTCAGATTGTTAATTGATCACCATGCCCATGCTTGTATCTTACCCCCAGAATCTACCATAAGGCCCTCTTTGATCATGCCTTGCCCTCATTTCTTCTTCAAACCAATAGTCATCATTAGGAATATCATAACCTTCTTGCTCCTCTCTACCATAATCCTCAATTTAGATGGGTGGGTTTCGGATTTAAGGCCTTTGGGGAAGTTGGTTTGGTCTTTGGTTATGTGGTACTTGAAGTTGTTGCATTGGAGGTGGTGGATGGTAAGGTCTTTGGTACTTAGGATTTAGCATTTGGTAATTGTTATTTTGTAGAGGTATTTGGTTCAGATTTGGTGGTGCAGTTTGAGTTCCAAGTCTCTCTTGTTGGACTTGGTTCATTTGGTGAGGTATTGGCCTTTGTAGGGTCCGGTTAAGAGAGGTTTGGGATTGGTTTAGTGGCTGGTTTTGTGGAACTCTTGGGGGATTAAGCATTTGGTGGAGGGTTTAGGGTGTTATAGTCATGGAAGAGTTATTGGCTTTAACACTAGAGGATGTATGGTAGGGATTAGGAGTAGAAGGTCGTGAGTTCCTCCTACTTTCAACACAATCAAGCCTTCACTAAAAGTTGAAATTTCACCCTTTTTAGTCACCATTTCACCCCTCATAGCTGTAACACCCCGTATTCAAGTACGTGTATTGGTGTATTCAAGTACGTGTATTGGTCTTATTTTATATGGAATTAATTTTTTTTATTTTATTTATACCGAAATTTGCCCGTCAATGGTTCCATGCGAAGGTTATTAATAAGCTTTCCAACGATATAAAGATTTCCAAAAATGGATAGGTTTCTGATATAATCGAGCACATTCGAAACTATAAAACGGTGGCCGGGATATTTGGGAATAGTAAATGTGCAGGAAGATTTCCTGCACATAAATTACTGAGGCCAGCCAAATTTTGGGTCAAATTCGAATGATCATAACTTTCTTAATATAATGAACTGGGAGAGCTGCGAACTATGAAAAGAAATATCTTTGAGTGTTCTTTCCAATGCAATTGGTTTCATCTAAATCCAACATCTGAGTAAGGAGTTATACTCATTTTACTTCAGCCTATCAAAATAGATTTTTAGGGTCAACTTCAAATGACCATAACTCCTTGTACAAGACGAACTGGGTGGCCTACTTTATTTGAAATGAGATACATTTGAATTATCCTTCCAACGATGCCAATTTCACCTAAATTCGATATCGGAGCAAAGAGTTATGGTCGATCTACTTTAGCTTATAAAAATACTCCACCAAAGGACAGATTTGGCATTATTTAAATTTTAAAGGCATTTTTGTCATTTCCTCTTTTATTATGGATGGGAATATGTGTATATATACATGTATATGAGTTCAAAAACTCATTTTCATCATCAATCATTGAGGAAGAACAAACCCTATCCAAATTTGACCTTTAAATTACTTTTGATTCAACTATAGAAATTCCAAAGTAATCTGATAACTGCGTTTGTCATCTCGAGAGCTTCGAACGACACCTATTATTTGTACAAACATGATTGCATAATCAAGAGGTGAATTCTAAGGTATGAATATTATTTGCCTTTGTTCTTTTCCATATGTATATGTATGATAGAGGATTATATGTATTGGTTGTTATTGAAAGGTGATGGAAATTGGGTTATGGACTATTTTGCATGTTTGGTTGTATTGAATTGTGGAAGATGGATATGGTAATTGAGTTATGGAAGGTCGATATGGTGATATACTATTGAATTGATGATTATTTATGTCTGGCTCATTTTGGTTTAATGGATTGGTTGGAAGGATAAATGAATCCAAACTTGATATTGGAGGAGGTTGTATGAATATGCATGGCATGTGAATGTAATTGGAGTATAAGAGGGTTAAAGTGACACCCTTTATGGTGTAATTAAGGCTTACTACTTAACCACTAGTTAGGTGAATTCAAATAATTGAATTATGACATTTGGTTGCTAATACTAGATTGCTATATATGTTCATTGTAGATAAGTAATCCCAAAATAAGGGAAGTCCATTTGGGACTAGTATTGAAGGTTGACAGTCAGGTATGTAAAGCATACTCTATACCATATCTTTGGCATGAAAGTGAACTATTGTTCTATTAAGAAGGTTTCCAAAGTTATTCAGTAACATGTGATCCATAATGGTTTTGTATGATGTCCTACGTTACCAATGAACTTGTTTCCACCCTACAAGATGTCAAGACATTCCAATACTTGTTTTCCAAATCTTATATGTTTATTGCACTAATGAATGTCAGAAGGTATCCGGTTAATCAAACAAGATCCATGTGCTATTAGTGACTCCAAAACATTTCATTGATATACTAATAAGTTCCTACTTTATTGTTATGGCATTGATGACCCCAAAACACTTCATTGATGTGCCAATGGGTTCTTACTTCATCGTTATTGCATTGATGGTCTATTTATATGTCTCTTATTGATGTATCATTGTTTCAAAGTATCAAAAATGCGGTAGCGACCAAAACAACAATCTCAAAGATTAATTGAACTAAGTGATGGAAGTTCTCTCTTATCGGGTAGTATCCCAGGGGCATAAGCCTATCATGGGTCGATCCCTATTCATGTGTTTATGGGTAGTATCCCAGGGGCATAAGCCTATCATGGGTCGATCCCAGTTGATATGTACTAGAGGCAGCCTAATGGTCACAGTACAGTACAGTAATGATTACAAAGATGATAAGAACGAAGGTAAAGTGATTGAATAAATACAATGTACAGGTTGTCACAAGTTCTAGTAGGTGTGGTCCACTCCTATTACGATTTATTCAGTTGTTTCTGATTTTTATTGTATCATATGTGATTATCTACAGCTTTACATACTCAGTACATATTTCGTACTGACGTCCCCCATGGGGGACCTGCATTT